>NW_027505944.1:0-141604 GCF_021521415.1 Bidens hawaiensis | reverse complement strand
CGGTTCCTAACCCGGTTCCTGTACCGTAACCGGTCAAAAAAACGGCTATTTTTGACCCCAACGGTCAAAAAACGGCCAAAAAAAACGGTTAGGAACCGGTTCCGGTTCCAGAACCGGTTCCGGTTCGGTTCCGGTTCCTACCCGCCCCACTCAGAAATGCAAGAACCGGTCACGGATCATCGGGTTGAATCAGATAGGGTCCGGTTCCTAAAAAAACGGGTAGGAACCGGTTCGGGTCCACCGGTTCGGTTCCAGGAACCGGTTTTGTTGATCATCTCTATGTACGGCGTTAAGGCCTAGCCACATCACTTTTGCCGATGGCATTAAGGCTTAGCCAGCCATATCGCTTTTGTAACCCGCCTTGGCGCTGAAAGTGTCTTTTACAATACAAAGTCCAAAAAAATAAATGGAATCTCTCTCTTTAGAAAAAAGACACCCCTGCTATTTTTAGGTCTTGGTTTTTTATCTTGAAATGAAAAATTGAGCTCATATAGAAATTTTCAACGCTGGTATTGAAATTGTGACTACACTTTATTATACTAGTTATACACTAGGCTAGTTCATCTGTACAACATCTTATTATTTTTATAATCTTTCCCTAGACTTTGGTAGCTTTTGATTTTTTATTTTTTTCCATATATACACTTTAAGAATAGCTTTTCATTTCAAGAAGTTTTTGGACCCAACCAACCATAAAAGATGTTATATACTAAACCGACTCGAAGTCAACACGGTTTCACAGAAGATAACGGAGTTAGTACTTGAGATCTTTACTATGCTATGGTTTATTACTGGATCATGTACAACAAAAAACAAAACAATGAAACACGCAATTCAGTAAATAAACATCAAAAAACACATAACTTTGGTCATTTCATCTATTAATTTCAATATTGTAAATTTGTTACACACACAAACAATTGATAATGTAATTACAACATCAACAAACAACAAAAGCACGCCTAGAAATAGATCTTCTATACTACAAAAGATTGTCTAAACTGATTCTAATGATACAAATTCTCATAAACACCTAGAAATAAGAATGACATCTTTTAGTTGACGTATGTGCTCATAGAAATAATCATTAATGAAGTGGCGAAAGAATATATGTAGATGCCACAACCCCTAAATTACACGAAAATAATTCAAAGCAGCATAGAAAATTAGGTATTTTAGTCTAGCCTAAAGCCATTGAAATTTCTCGTGTTACCGAGTGGCCTGCCATTAGTTTGTATGGGGTCAAAACAAATGGTGCTCATCAACTCGTAAAGGGAAAACTCTTTAGAAAGCATCGACCGCCATGACTTATGCCAAATCAATCGAGCCTTTGGTAGAACCAACAATTTTCCTCTCTAAGGAAGAAAAAATCATGTTGTAGAAACCCAAAAACCAAATTAGAAAAACCATAAGCAAATTTGCAAAATCTAAATACAAAAACGACAACACATAACATCAAAGAGAATACTTAGTCTTAACACCAATTATCTTTTAATTCCAAACACCAGATCATACGATTGTCACACGATAACTGCACAACACGGTAGAAAAAATAATGTAAGATATTATAAACTCAATCTTGTAAATCACAAATAGAACAGTGGGCGAACACAAATTACGGTAGTGCTTAAAATGAATACCATAGCTCATAATGATACACTAAAAAAACGTATAAATAAATAAATTAGGGACCACAAACGAATTGGTGGTAAACTGAAGTTATTATTTCTGCTTTAGGAATTAAACATCTTATAGAAGTCAACAATTTTTTGTTTGGCTGAATGGCACAAAAAGCCAAACATTAACACACATATGCATAAACAGAGTACAGAGACATACCTATTTGTTCTTCGGTCTTCACCAACAGCAAAACTAATATGCAAACGTAACGGTTGATAATTCCTTTGTACAAAGTAAAGTGAACGAAGGCCCTTCTTTGAGTTCGACCCGTTAGATAAACCATAGCGAAGTTTGATCCGTTAGAGATAAAACATGATCCGTAAATATCTGACCCAGTTTATCTTTTATCTGTGACGGGAAAACTTGGATTAATGGTTATGGTTTTTCTAACCGGTCGAACAGAAAGAAAATATCCTACTTTAAGTTTGTACTTTGTATGTGCATACCGATCGCATCGACTTATACGGGACGACTTTCAACAGCCAGGTAATAATAAGCAAAATTTTCCTAAATTTGGCGCAGGCCAGTTTTATCATCGAAGCAAGACGATTATACCACAACGGCTGCAACGGAGGTTGCAAGTGGGGAACTAAAGATAGGGCTCGCATTTGCCGTCCTCGGGTATTGCCTCGCCAAGTTGTGGAGAATCTCATTCTTAACTCAATTCACATGCAATCATCATACCCTTTTTAAATGCATGTTCTAAAAATAGGAATCACCTGAAATCCAATTGTTAAGATACATGAAAGAAAATCCAGCTTTGGTTTCATGTTTTTAAACCATAGAACACCTCAAATGAAGCTACAAAATACATATAATGGATTAAAATCATCAAATCAAAGTTGTACATGCTTAACATAAAAACCCAAACTAAAGTCAGATAACATATAACAACCCACAAAAGCTGGACAAAGCCCCAAAAGGCACCAATCAATTCATGTTTTTAAAACGTCAATTACTGATTATCATATACCCTAGCAACCGATGTTCAGTGGTGTAATTTAAGAACCATACCTAGTAGGCCTGATGCTCAACGGAGACAAAACGCAATTACGACCCACCTGAGCACTGAACCACCGACGAGGTTTCCGAATTGAAACCCGGCAACGCCACAGCCGATTTCATCAGAGAGTACCACTGAACAACCACACAATCGCCGTTTGCTGCCACCAGGGTTCCTAATCGGAAGTCGAAAATGTTACAGCCGTGACACTGTAGGGGGATGGTACTAAAACACGGTTCTACGACCCTAAATCTATTATGTTTGGCTTATTTCATTACATGGACTAATACGATGTTATTGGGCCGAGGGGGTTTTGTGGAGGTAACCCTAACTGGGCTAGGCCCATTAGGGTACCATGATGGTGGCCATGAGACTCTATATAAGGAGGTCTCCACCTCCTTATCATGGTCATGCTCAATAAGAGCCATCACCACTTTTTGTGTCTGTGAACAAGAAATCCTCAGGATATCTTAGCAGTCGCCTCCACACCCCCAGAAAAGCCATCGCAGGTCTCACAGTTGCAGGTCGCCGGCGCTGCCGTAGAAGAAGAAGATCAAGACGTGGTTCGTTCATCTCGAAAATCCGTGGAAACATCGTCATGGATCAGGTCAGATTTCATTTCGTGTTTCGACATTGGCGCCATCCGTGGGACCGCAACGAACTGCCCTTCGATCTTCATCTCGGCTGTCAGATCTCTCCCAAGAAAAACGCAGATCTGGAAGTTTACAGAAAAAGGCTTCAAAGCTTGTTCTATTTAAAGCTCAAAAAGATCCATAGATCTAAAAAGAGGCTTCCAGATCTGGGCAAGAAGGAAAATCCGTGATTCGAATGATCAGATCTCCGAATCTGTGAATCTGTGATTCAGGATCTCCGAATCTGTGATGGTTTTAAATCTGCTCCGAATCTTCAGATCTGTCCAGATCTGATTTACAGATCTAGGTCTAGATTACAGACCTGGATTTTAGGTCTAAAGTTGCAGATCTGACTCTTAAATTGCAGATCCAGAAGTTACTAGACTTCCGCCGCCATGTACGCACGCCCGGGGGTTCTCACTCCGCAGCCGTGCATGTGCCGCCGCGGAAACCACCATCTGGGTTTTGCGCAAGAGACCTCCGCCATGCACACGCACTTGCGAGTCACCACTCTATCGCCGTGCATGCGCGCATCAGGCTACGCGCCAAAACTTCAAGGTTGGGAATCCTCCTAATATCCCATATGGCTACGCGCCAAACTTCAAGGTTGGGAATCCTCATAATATCCCATATGGCTACGCGCCAAGGTTGGGAATCCTCCTAATATCCCATATGGCTACGCGCCAAACTTCAAGGTTGGGAATCCTCCTAATATCCCATATGGCTACGCGCCAAGGTTGGGAACCCTCCTAATATCCCATATGGCTACGCACCAAACTTCAAGGTTGGGAATTCTCCTAATATCCCATATGGCTACGCGCCAAACTTCAAGGTTGGGAATCCCCCTAATATCCCATATGGCTACGCGCCAAACTGCAAGGTTGGGAATCCTCCTAAGATCCCATATGGCTACACGCCAAACTTAGGGGTTGGGAATCCTCATACCATGTGTTCACGCATCACATATGCTCACGCATATTACACATGCTTACGCATCACATGCTCGCACATGTCACAATCTACACGCACGCGCACGCAACATCTGCGCGTGGCGCATAACACAAAACCAAAGTCTACGCGCACGTGCATGCAACATCTGCACGTGGCGCGTGACATAAAGTAGCCCGTAAGTCGCCTCACGCGCAGGCTTTATTATTCACAGCTCATAAGACGCCTCGCGCGCAAGCTGTTATTCTTACAGCCCGTAAGTCGCCTCACGCGCTGGCTTTATTATTCACACAGCTCATAAGACGCCTCGCGCGCAAGCTGTTATTATTCTTACAGCCCGTAAGTCGCCTCACGCGCAGGCTTTATTATTCACACAGCTCATAAGACGCCTCGCGCGCAAGCTGTTATTATTCTTACAGCCCGTAAGTCGCCTCACGCGCAGGCTTTATTATTCACAGCTCATAAGACGCCTCGCGCGCAAGCTGTTATTATTCTTACAGCCCGTAAGTCGCCTCACGCGCAGGCCTTTATTATTCACAGCTCATAAGACGCCTCGCGCGCAAGCTGTTATTATTCTTACAGCCCGTAAGTCGCCTCACGCGCAGGCCTTTATTATTCACGGCTCATAAGACGCCTCGCGCGCAAGCTGTTATTATTCTTACAGCCCGTAAGTCGCCTCACGCGCAGGCCTTTATTATTCACGGCTCATAAGACGCCTCGCGCGCAAGCTGTTATTATTCTTACAGCCCGTAAGTCGCCTCACGCGCAGGCCTTTATTATTCACAGCTCATAAGACGCCTCGCGCGCAGGCGTTATTATTCTCAAAGCTCGTAAGACGCCTCTCGCACGCAGGCTTTTATTCTTAGCTCGTAAGACGCCTCATGCGCAGGCTTTATTATGCTACAGCTTGTAAGACGCCCCTCGCGCGCAGGCTTTTATTATTCTCAGCTCGTAAGACGCCTCTCGCGCGCAGGCTTTATTATTCTTAGCTCGTAAGTCGCCACTCGCGCATGCTCTATTATTATAGCTCGTAAGTCGCCTGGCGCGCCAGCTTCACTATTCTACAAGCTCGTAAGCCGCCTCACGCTCCAGCTTCATTATTCTACAAGCTCGTAAGTCGCCTTGCGCGCCAGCTTCATTATTCTACAAGCTCGTAAGTCGCCTCGCGCGCCAGCTTCTTTATTATTTTACAGCTTGTAAGCCGCCTCACGCGCCAGCTTCATTATTCTACAAGCTCGTAAGTCGCCTCGCGCGCCAGCTTCTTTATTATTACAGCTCGTAAGTCGCCTCGCGCGCCAGCTTCTTTATTATTACAGCTCGTAAGTCGCCATGCGCGCAGGCTCTCATTATTCTACAGGCTCGTAAGTCGCCGCACGCGCCAGTTTTATTACTTTCACAGCTCGTAAGTCGCCTCACGCGCCAGCTCAATTATTATTCTTATAGCTCATAAGACGCCTCTCGCGCGCAAGCTTTATTACTTTCACAGCTCGTAAGTCGCCTCACGCGCCAGCTCAATTATTATTCTCAAAGCTCATAAGACGCCTCTCGCGCGCAGGCTTTTATTATTCTAAGCTCGTAAGACGCCTCTCGCGCGCAGGCATTATTATTATTTTAGCTCGTAAGTCGCTTCTCGCGCCAGCTCCATTATTATTATAACTCGTAAGTCGCTTCTCGCGCCAGCTCCATTATTATTATAGCTCGTAAGTCGCCTCACGCGCGAACTTCATTATTATTATAGCTTGTAAGTCGCCTCGCGCGCAGGCTTTTATTACAACATGTCACCATCATGAAGAAAACCTCTCAAAACTCAGACAATAAGACAAGGCCAAAGAAAAGGGAAAAAACCGCCTCACACCTTATAAAGTCCAGCGCTCCACCTAGACGCTTGCGCGCCCAGGAGCAACACTGGACTTGGGGGGGCTTGTAGGGGTATGGTACTAAAACCCGGTTCTACGACCCTAAATCTATTATGTTTGGCTTATTTCATTACATGGACTAATACGATGTTATTGGGCCGAGGGGGTTTTGTGGAGGTAACCCTAACTGGGCTAGGCCCATTAGGGTACCATGATGGTGGCCATGAGACTCTATATAAGGAGGTCTCCACCTCCTTATCATGGTCATGCTCAATAAGAGCCACCACCACTTTTTGTGTCTGTGAACAAGAAATCCTCAGGATATCTTAGCAGTCGCCTCCACACCCCCAGAAAAGCCATCGCAGGTCTCACAGTTGCAGGTCGTCGGCGCTGCCGTAGAAGAAGAAGATCAAGACGTGGTTCGTTCATCTCGAAAATCCGTGGAAACATCGTCATGGATCAGGTCAGATTTCATTTCGTGTCTGTGAACAAGAAATCCTCAGGATATCTTAGCAGTCGCCTCCACACCCCCAGAAAAGCCATCGCAGGTCTCACAGTTGCAGGTCGCCGGCGCTGCCGTAGAAGAAGAAGATCAAGACGTGGTTCGTTCATCTCGAAAATCCGTGGAAACATCGTCATGGATCAGGTCAGATTTCATTTCGTGTTTCGACAGACACCAATGATGAAGTAGAGAGGCAGAGAAACAAAAGAAATCAAGCGTCCTGGAGAGAACGATATGAGTTGTGTATGGTTGACAACAAATATTTTCATGAATAGTGAAAAGTGTGAGATAACCAAATGTTAGTTTTTAATATATATAATATGTAACAATAAATTATCTATATGTAGTAAATGTCAACTTTGATGCCACATAGCTGAAATGGGTTTCAAGATATTCAGATATAAAAAATATTTGTGCAACAAAATAAACTAAGTCGGTTGTGGTTTGTTGGCTGTTGTGATGTTGGTAGGTGTGTTTACTTTTGATTGACCCGGGTTTGATTCTTATTGGCTAAAGTAAAATGCCTTCGACAATTCTTTTTTTTTATTTGTGTCTCTTGGCATCTTGGCAAAAGTAAATGTCTTCTACAATTCTTTTTTTGATTTGTGTGATTTTTTTTTTATATTTTGATACCATAAGAAACGTAATGGTAACCTAGTGAACACCATTTTTTTTTGTTTTAGTTTCAATATCGTAACTAACGTAACTTAAACCGACCAAAACTGTAACGAACGTGATGGAAACACTCGAGTTTTAGCGACCGGCGTCACCCCATTGGTCCACCTCAATTTCTATACTTTCTTTTTGTTTTTGATTTACTTCCGACGTCGTAACGAGTGTAACCGAAACAGAACGAATTCAAGCAGAATTACCACCTCGACACTCGGGAACAACGCTTGGGTTTTACCACCGCCCGGTTTTACCGACCGAATACATGTCTTTTTAAATACTTAATTTTTATATGTTAATTTGATTAATTAGTTGGGTTTCAACGATTGGAATTTACCAACATCGTCTATACCGTAACCAACAATGACCGAATTCATGTTGACTCATTGTCGTAACGCTCAGGTTTTACCAATGCCATGGAACTAACGGCCCGGTTTACCGACCGAATAAATATGATAATTGATACGCTGTACAAGTGCCGCTATTTCTTTTTTGCTTTTAGTTTAAACATGTTAATTTGACGATTTTATTTTTTAGGTTTAGTTTAGGTATTGTAATTAATGCTGCCAATACTGACCGAATTTGCGTTGACACACCGGTACCACACCCGGATTTACCGACAAATTTCACCGCGCAACGCGCTGGTTAATCACTAGTTTGTTGTATACTATACTAATTTATTTGTACAATATTTTCTAGCTTTATTAGCTTTTAGTTTCTTCTAATTTTCATCTTCTTTTGACTTAATAGCTTTTAATATTCGTTCTATAAACTTTAATGTGTTTTGATTTTCTTTCCCTTTTTAAGTTAAAGTGTGAAACAACGATAAAAATTTTTTTTAAAAAATGGTCACACAAGTCCTTGACAGAAAGTACAAAACGATTATATATTGATATGACACAGCCATTAATTAAATTGAACTTCTTATTAAAAGACAAAGAAATACGCAGATAGAAATGGTTTCTGTTAGTGTAATTTTGCGTAAGTGCGGGGACATAGTTGTTGCACTTACAAACCTAGGGGGTTATTGAGTTAGTTTTCCTCCTATTCTTGTCTAACAAGTAATTGTATGGTTATAAATAGGGGTTATTTTTAATCAAGTAATAACAACAACTTATCAATCAATACAATAAAGGTTTAGACTTGAAATCTTATTGTTTTCAATTGGTATCAGAGCACAGGGCCGGACCGGTGGTGCCAGCGAGGACGCTGGACCCTAAGGGGGGTGGATTGTGACATCCCACATCGGTTGCGAAGGAGAATTAAGCCTTCTTTATAAGGAGGCGGATATTTCCCCATCATAACGCGTTTTTGGCGCTTAATGGTAGTGGATGAGAGGAGAATTCCACAGTTAAGCGTGCTCAGGTGGGAGAAGTATGTGGATGGGTGACCACCTGGGCAACCAAAAGCAAATCCGTGAGGCGATGGTGGTACGTCCCGGCCAAAGCGGACAATATTATGATGCGTTGGTAGCTGGGTTGTTACAAATGGTATCAGAGCCAACCTCGGAGTGGTGGCCCACGGAGTGGTGGCATGGAGGAAGCCAGCCGTGACCAACGAGGACTCGGAGTGGTGGCCTGCAGTGAGCCAGCCGTGACCAACGTGGCCGTGACCAACGAGGACGTTGGCCCTTAAGGAGGGTGCATTGTTACGGACTGAAAATATTTCAAGGTATGGGACTTGTCCCACATCGGTTGTATGGGCAACTGATGTGGCGTTTATAAGCCAAATGGGTTCACTCACCTATCAGACTAGTCTTTTTGGTTGAGTTATTCTGTTTGGCTTGTAACATTGGTATCAGAGCCAAGTAATCAAGTCGGTTTTCCCATAGAACCGAGTTCCCTCTCGATTCAGTTTCCGATTCTTACTTCCACTAATTATACGATTTGGACGGTAAAAATCAAGGCCATCTTCAAGGTTCAAGGGTTGTTGGAGGCTATCGAACCAAGAACGGGAACGGTGGTTGACCCGAAGATAGATGGGTTGGCGATTGTGTATCTTTATCAAGGCATGTCGGAGGCTTTGGTGATGCAAGGCTCACCTTTCCACCGCTAAAGAGATATGGGATGCACTGAAGACTCGTTTTGTTGGGGTTGATAGGGTTCGGGAAGCAAGGATCGAGTCTCTTCAGCATGAGTTCGATGTACTCAAGATGAAAGAAACCGACACGATTGATGACTTCTCGACCAAGATAAGCCAAATAGCTTCCAAAGTAAGCAATCTTGGTGAACCGTTTGAAGAGAAGACCCTTATGAGAAAGCTTTTAAAGTCCGTTCCGAGAAAGAGGTATATAGCGATTTTTGCTACTATTGAACAGTTTGCCGATATAAAGACCATGACGTTCCATGAAGCCGTTGGACGCCTAAAAGCGTTTGAGGAATGATTTGGAGATGAAGACAAACCCGTGTCCGATAAGCAAGAACAACTCCTATATACATATGAAGAATGGAAAGCTAAAAGCAATCAAGAAAGGCGTCATGGGAAAGGCAAGATGGGAACCGAATCAAGTCTAAAGAATAAGGGAAATGGTAAGGTTGTGGATAGGGAAAAGAAAGAACCCCGAGTGAAGAAGGATCGGTCAAAGATTAAATGTTATCGGTGTGATGAACTAGGGCACTTTGCCACGTCATGTCCTAACCGAAACAAGGAGACGAACGATCAAAGTAACCTCGCTCAAGATGGCGGACCGGTTCTAAACATGATGACGGTAGCTCGGAGTAAGGAAGATGTCGTTTTTCTAAAAGAAGGCCGGGTTGATCCAAAGCAATATGCTTCAACCCCATGCGATAAAAACACATGGATTCTTGATAACGGGGCGAGTAACCATATGACGGGAAATCCGGAATGGTTTTCTAACATCGATCGTAACAAGACCGGTAAAGTAAGTTTCGGTGATGGTTCGTGTGTTGAAATCGAAGGTCGGGGCACGATAGTAGTAGAAGGTCAAAGGGGAGAACAACGAGCCTTGAGTGACGTTTATTTTATTCCATCTCTCAAAAATAATATTATAAGTCTCGGGCAATTAGACGAAGGAGGATGCAAGATCGGGATCCAAGACGGTATCTTTATGGATATTCGAACAAGATGGAAGACTTCTAATCAAGGTACCGCGTTCCTTTAACCGGGTTTATAAAATTAATTTAAAGGTTGTTTCTCCGGTTTGCTTACAAGTCAATTTGCATAATACTGCATGGATATGGCATGCTCGATTGGGGCATTTGAATTTCGATGCCCTTCGGGGTCTCTCGAAACTCGCGGATGGAGTGCCAAGAATCGAACACCCGATACAAATTTGCGATGCATGTATGCTAGGCAAACAAACAAGATCGGATATCCCGAAAGAATCTAATTATCGTGCAAAGGTACCGCTCGAGCTCGTTTATGCCGATGTTTGTGGCGCGATTACTCCCGAGACACATGGTGGCAATCGATACTTTTTACTTGTTGACGATTACACACTCTATATGTGGGTTTTCACTAAGACCATGTTGCGGGCTTACTCATTGATTTCGTGAAAAAGGTGGAAAACGAAACAGGCAAGAAACTCAAAACCATACGAACCGACAATGGGGGTGAGTTTACATCCCATGTGTTGGAAGATTACTTATCAAGTATAGGTATGGCACATCAGTTTACGGCCCTGTACACCCCACATCAAAATGGAGTGGTTGAAAGAAGAAATCGAACCATACTTGGTACGACTCGAAATTTGTTAAAGGCGATGTCACTACCACAAGATTTATGGCGAGAAACGGTTCATCACTCGGTTTATTTACTAAACTGGTCACCAACAAAATCTTTGAATGATTCGACTCCGTATGAGCGTTTTAAAAGAAGAAAACCGAACATTTCACACGTTAAAGTGTTCGGATGCACGGGGTATGTAAAAGTCCTTGGTACCGGTCAAAAGAAATTGGACGACCGAAGCATTGTGATGATTCACTTAGGTACTCAACCTGGAACAAAAGCCTACCGAATGTTTGATCCGATCAAAAGGCGAGTACACGTTACGCGGGATGTCAAGTTTGACGAGTGTAAAAGGTACACGTGGGCTGATCTTGACAAACAAAAGGGCGAAAAGGGTCCTGAATGGACCGAGTTTATTGTTAGGTGCGATATTGAACTCGAACCGGAGCAGGTGACAACCGGGTTTGACACCGGGTCCGTACCGGCATGATACCCGTGGGTCGGTACGTATCAGAAACAGAAGTGAGTCGTCAAGTTCAGAAGGTGGCAGCCCACCCGTAAGCCTGACTAGGCCCGAAACTAGCCTAAACGAAGAACCGTTACAAATTATCCAGCCGCGTCGAACTACTCGAAAGACGGTTTTACCTAAGAAATTTAGCGACTTTTTGGTTGAAGGTATTCCGACACCCGCCATGCAAGACCCGACAACCGACGAGGTAAATCTCCTATTATTATTCGATGATGAACCGGTAAATTTTCGAGAAGCGAATAATGAAAAACATTGGAGAAAAGCAATGGAAGCGGAGATCGAGTCGATCAAAATAAATAAGACATGGCGGTTAGTCGAAGCACCACCCAAAGTAAAACCGATAGGTTTAAAGTGGGTCTATAAAATCAAAAGAGATGAAGCCGGGAAAATAACCAAGTACAAGGCCCAACTTGTAGCTAAGGGGTATGTTCAGAAATATGGGATCGATTTCGAAGAGGTGTTCGCACCAGTGGCGAGAATCGAAACCGTTCGACTTCTACTCGCGCTAGCAGCAAACCGAGGTTGGGAAGTACATCACTTGGATGTAAAATCCGCGTTTCTTCATGATGATTTGAAAGAAGAGGTGTACGTATTTCAACCGGATGGGTTCATTAAGAAAGGTCAAGAAAGAAAAGTGTACAAGTTGGCTAAAGCGTTATATGGTCTACGCCAAGCTCCAAGGGCGTGGAATATTAAACTAGACGGGTCGTTAAAGGAACTCGGTTTCACTCGATGTAAACAAGAACAAGCGGTTTACAAAAGGTGTTCCGGTCAAAGGCTATTACTCGTTGGAGTTTACGTTGATGATTTGATAGTCAGAGGTACAAGTGTGCAAGAAATTGCAAATTTCAAAAGACAAATGGAGTCAAGGTTCGAGATGAGTGATCTCGGGTTGTTGCATTACTATCTCGGGATCGAAGTGAAGCAAATTGATCGTGGGATAACGTTAAAGCAAAGCGGTTATGCAACGAAGATCCTAAAAGAAGCAAGTCTTTGGGAGTGCAACTCAACTCAATTTCCTATGGAACCGGGATTAAAGTTGTCTAAAGATGATGAGAATCCGAAGGTAGATCCGACCGGTTATAGAAAGATAATCGGAAGCTTGCGGTATTTAACTCATACGAGACCCGATTTGAGCTACTCGGTTGGTTATGCAAGTCGGTTCATGCAATCACCAACTCAAGCTCATGCTCAAGCGGTTAAATATATTCTCCGATGTGACAACTGCCCAAATCCGACCCGACCCAGGTACCCATTTTCGGATCCGATTTTAAGATTTAAAATTTGATTATAATCTTTATAAATTTATCAAATATATATATATATATATATATATATATATATATATATATATATATTACTAATAATAATAATAATTCCCTTCCGCCGTCCCGCCCCTTTTTCTCTTAACTCTTTGCTTGTCCTTTGGTTCTTCCCGCCTAAGGATGTCTGCGCAGCTCCACGCGCCAGACTCCTTTCAAGGAAGCCTGCGTGAAGACCAGCTGTTCCTGCGATACGCGAGGCGAACTGTTCCCGCGGCGCGCAAAGGATTGTAGTTCTTCCCGCGGCGCGCAAAGGATTGTAGTTCTTCCCGCGGCGCGCTAAGGATTGTAGTTCTTCCCGCGGCGCGCTAAGGATTGTAGTTCTTCCCGCGGCGCGCTAAGGATTGTTCTGTCTGCCTTCGCCCTCGCGCACTCAAGCCTTCTCGCGCTAGACACTTAAGTCTTTTCTCCAGTTTAAGCCAGCCTGTATGCTTTTGAAATATCTTATCTTCTGTGCTATACCTGCCAAGGTATGGGCACAGTAGGCCAGATCTGACATCTGTCCGAAAAGTCACTTTCGGCGCAGCTTGCTTACCAACCCTCTTGGTTGTTAGAAAAAGTAACTGGCATAATCTTTTAAAATCTTATTTTCCATGTCTTGAACAGTACTTTGACTGACCCCTCCCATGCTATGAACAGTAACCTGTCAGCCTTCCCCATCCCCTGCAGCTGCCACCATATCTTTTGCTCTTGATATCTTTTGCTTTGATTTGATAAGATCTTTTTCCCCAATTCAAGGGATGTGTTCCCTAGGGTTTTCCTATAAATAAAACTAATTTCTTGGATAATTAAACACTCCCCAAAATCTTTCTCCCTTACTCTCAGCCGAAGATCCTCAGCGACGCCTCCACTCCCCTCTTTGCAATCCGTCTTCTCTTCTTTTCTGCCCAGAAATCTCGGTAAATATATAATATATAATTTGTTTTTAAATAATTTGTTTAAGTGACTTGCATATATTCAAGACATAAAAACCAATCGTTAAACCAATAACCTCTTATTTATAGGTTAACTTTCGCTTGTTTAAAAGTTGGTTCTTGCGTTATCTTTCAACGCACCTTTTACAAGTGAGTAATCTCGTACCTAATCCCCTTTTATTTTTAACGTTTTGGGATGTTCATGTGTTCGTACAACTTGAGTCTTAAACTTGTTTATGAAATTATGTGCGCAAAACCCATGTGTTATGGACGTTTACTAGTGTTGTATATTTGTATGTGTTGATCATTAACCGCTTTGATCGGCCTATTCCGAAGTTTTCATGGATCCATTAGATAAACACGGGAGACCTATTGTTACGATTTTCTTGGTTTGTTTGCACATACACGAATGATTATTTGTTTTTGCTCGATTTGGAGCACGCTATGAACTATGAGCTATGATCTATTTAGGCTTGATCACAATCTGTTTACACACTATGTTGAACACCAGTTATACACATGTTGCGCGCAGTGTTTTGTTATTATCTATTTATATCTATTAAACTTGATTTCTCACCGACACGCAAGTGTTGACGTTTTATTTTAACACCTGTTCAGGTTTGCAGTAGCTGCTTTTGGAAACTCGAGGACACGTAGGATGTTTTCTTTTACTTTGGACCTAGTTTAAAACATAACAAGACAAATTTATGTATTTGAATATTATGAGTTATGATATGTGATTTATGTTACTTTATGGTGTGTTATGCGCATGCGCAATGAAATGTATTTATCAAATATTGACACCCAAATAGTGTCACGAGTAATGAAACAATTCGTAGCGCCCCGATGTATAATCCGCCATCGTTCGGGGTGTTACATCCGATATCTAGGAGGTACACTAGACTTTGGTATTACTTACTCGAGAGGCGGAAACAGTATGTTGCACGGGTATAGTGATAGTAGTCATGCGGTGGATATGGATGATGGTCGGAGTAATCAGGTTTATTTTCTACTTTGGTACATCACCGATATCATGGGTTTCTCAGAAACAAGGAACGGTGGCGTTATCATCATGTGAGGCTGAATTTATGGCAGCTACATCGGCTGCATGTCAAGCTTTATGGCTTTGGGGTTTGTTGTCAGAGATGACCAGAGAAAAGGAGGAGATCGTGACGTTGAAGGTGGATAATTCATCGGCTATTGCCTTGATGAAGAACCCGGTTTTTCACGGGAGAAGCAAGCACATCAACACACGGTACCATTTCATTCGGGAGTGTATCGAGATAGAACAAATCAAGGTGGAGCATGTCAGTGGAGATTTACAAAGAGCAGACATCCTTACAAAAGCGCTGCCACGGTTGAAGTTTAACGAGATGCGAAGCTTCATCGGTGTCACAAGATTAGGGGGGTGATTGTTAGTGTAATCTTGCGTAAGTGCGGGGACCTAGTTGTTGCACTTACAAACCTAGGGGGTTATTGAGTTAGTTTTTCTCCTATTCTTGTCTAACAAGTAATTGTATGGTTATAAATAGGGGTTGTTTGTAATCAAGTAATAACAACAACTTATCAATCAATACAATAAAGGTTTAGACTTGAAATCTTATTGTCTTCAGTTTCCACACAAAACAACCCATAACGGAGTACTTTTGTTTGGTTAAGCTGGTTGTTGTGAAGTGGCTTAAAAAAGATTGTCAAAGTCATCACAAATATCATCTAGATAAACTATGCGATACGGTTTGACATAAACTCCAATAGCATATATAGATCCCTCATTAACGCTTCCATGAAAACCTCCAAAACGCCCCGCTGTAAACTTATACTCGAAGTGTCACACCCGGCCCTGAGCGGCGGAAACAGCCGGGCGCGCGCGAGTGGGGATTGATACTTAAGCACGGGCCATTGCAAAACATTCAAAGATTTTTATTGCGCATGAGAAGTTTAATACAAATACATTACATTGTTTAAGGATTACATAAAAACATCCAAGTACAAAAACTGAAGATTTTCTCGCCATATCCCCTTGCGCAGCGGGTAACCGTGCGCATCGAGGGGATAAAACCAAAATCTTCCAAAAAGCTTGTTTTAGATGTTCAGCGTGTGGTGCTCTAAGTGTGACTCCATGCGCTACCTAGTTATCTCCTGAAAGACACGTAAAAACATTTGAATCAGTATAAACTGAGTGAGTTCACAAGTTTTAGTAACTTGATAAATCGTATTGCATCATAATCATTCTGAAACATAATTCTGTTAGCATCATTAAAACACATGCTTGGTAAAACATAGCTCTATTAACATATTCTGATAAAATCGTTCCGCGGGTTACGCGCGAACATTTCTGGAAAACTGTGCTCGTCTGTGTAAGTGGCGCTGCCACTACGAGCGAATATATGCTGTAATACCGTCCCGCGGGTTACGCGCGGACGTTGTGCCGGAAAACAAGGCGCTCGTCTGCGTAAGAGGAGCGACCTCTACGAGCGGGCTTAATCCCATAGTACTGCCCCGTGACATGCTAGGCACTCGTCTGTGTAAGAGGTGCGACCCCTACGAGTGGGCGGATCAAACCAGCAGTCCCTACCCTTAGAGTTCCAATGGTAAAGTGATCACTTACTCGAATCTGGTGCACTATCATCGAAAAACCATAGATAACTGTTCGCATTGCTCATCATGAAACATAACTTAAACACGTAATCGTTTGCTTAGCTTGTAAGTATACCATGATAAAACATTATTTAAGTACGTGTCCCTCGCCCCGAAAACAGTTTAAAATAGTGAAAACAGTGAAAATGGGGCTGTGAGACTCACCTGTGGTTCTTGTTAAGGGATTAATCGAGATTCGGGTTTTCTTGGTGTTGGCCTCGGAATCGAAGGTCTAGAATACGATTAAATAACAAATATATATATTAAGATCAAGATATAAGGGTTGGAAAGTAGATCTCAAGGTTATAATCTCGGCTTACCTAGTAACAGGATCGGAGCTGGAAACAACGGATGCTTGGGAAAAGATTAGTGCAAGTTTGTAGTTCTTTGAAGTGTGTTTTGGGTGATAATTTAGGCTACAAATTTATAGGCAAACTCAAGGGAACATAATCCCTTGCTTTAGGGAATTGTAATCTTTTGAAATGATGATAAAGTATGGAAATTATTATTATTTATTAAAAAGAGTAGAAAAGTAGATTAAAGATTCTGATTTTGATATGGACAGGACATGCAGGGCTGTGGTTGGTGAGAGTGGGTGGCTGGCAGTTGACTTTTACAGTTTGCTTTTTCAGTGCTTTAGACAGTGTACAGTAAAAAGTAGAAGTTTTCTGAAACACGCAACCGCCCTCTTTTGGGCGGGGACAATTTCCTTAAATCTGATCATTTTGACTAAGTGTTCTGCGCGTATAACTTGGTGCGCATAGCTTCCTGCGTGTAGGACATTTCTTTTGCTGCGGGTAGGTGCGTAACCTTCTCGCAGTTAGGGACATTTGAGTTTCATTTGTAGATTCTCCAGGTGGTTTTGGTATTTCAACATAGTGATCAGTCATGTTGAAGTCAATTCCATCCTGGAGCTTCAGACAAACTAGCTCTCAACGTTCCCGCCATGCGGGTAGGTTAGTTCCCTTCCGCACGCGCATAAACGATGTAGGATGCACCCGCCTTAGCATCATGCGGGATGGTCAACCCATAGACAACATAACGTTTAAGTTACATGAAAACATAAGGCCAAAACGTTCACGCATGGCGCATATAACATATGCTCACGCTGGTTCTTAACATGGTGCGCTCGCGCAGGGCGCACATAACACATGTACGCGCTGACTAACATGGCGCGCTCGCGCAGGGCAATCATAAATGCCCGCGCTGATTCTTAACATAGCGCGCTCGCGCAGGGCGCACATAACAAATGCACGCGCTGACTATCCTGGCGCGCATAATATTTACAATCACCTAATTATTAGGTTGATTACTTAGTTAAGGGGGGTGGGAATTTACCGGGTGTCACATTCTCCCCTCGTTAAACGAATTTCGTCCCGAAATTTAGGAGACGTTGCTGGCAGAAGCCATGTTCTGAAAGAGGTGTGGGTATTTTATGCGCATCTGATCTTCTCTTTCCCAAGTGAATTCAGGCCCACGCCTTGAGTTCCATTGAACTTTTACCAACTTGATTCTGCTTCTGCGCAACCTTTGTTCTTTCCAATCGGTTACTGCTATAGGCTCTTCTACGAAGTGCAGCTGTTTGTCGATGTGAATCTCTTCCACTGGCAAAATTAACGTTTCGTCAGATAAACATTTCTTGAGGTTGGATACATGAAACGTATCATGAACTCCACTGAGTTTGGCGGGTAGACGGAGTTTATAAGCAACTGGACCGATCCTCTCCAGGATCTCAAATGGTCCAATGTAGCGCGGATTTAGCTTTCCCCGCTTACCGAAACGGGGGACTCCCTTCCATGGAGAGACTTTCAAAAGTACTTTATCCCCTACTTGAAACTCCAACGGTTTCCTTCTCATATCAGCATAACTTTTCTGTCTGTCGCGTGCTGCCTTAAGGCGATCCCTTATCTGAAAAATCTTGTCTGTTGTTTCTTGGATCACTTCTGGACCAGTCATTTGCTTGTCGCCTACTTCAGCCCAACACAGGGGGGATCTACACTTGCGCCCATATAAAGCTTCGAACGGCGCAGCCTTAATGCTTGTGTGATAACTGTTATTGTAAGAAAATTCAACCAACGGGAGGTGGGTATCCCAACTACCTCCAAAATCGATCGCGCACGCGCGCAGCATATCTTCCAATGTCTGGATCGTTCGTTCGCTTTGTCCATCCGTTTGGGGGTGATAAGCCGTACTCATGTCCAGTCGAGTACCTAACCCCTCTTGTAATGATCTCCAAAACCTTGATGTAAACCGACTATCTCGATCAGAAATGATGGACACTGGGACTCCATGTTTTGAAACTACTTCTCGAATATATAGTCGGGCTAACCTTTCCATTTTATCAGTTTCTTTAATCGGCAGGAAGTGTGCTGACTTAGTTAGCCGATCTACAATAACCCATATCGTGTCATAACCCCCAGGTGTCCTTGGTAGTTTGGTGATGAAGTCCATAGAGATTTGTTCCCACTTCCACATGGGAATTTCTGGCTGCTGAAGCAACCCCGATGGTTTCTGGTATTCAGCCTTTACTTTTGAACACGTCAGGCACTTACTGACATACATCGCGATGGCGCCTTTAAGATTGGGCCACCAATACAGCGTTTTAACATCTTGGTACATCTTGTCTGCGCCAGGATGTACGGAATATCGCGTCTTGTGAGCTTCGTTTAATACCTGCTCGCGCAATCCTCCCTTGAGAGGGACCCATATGCGGTTGGCAAAATATCGAGTGTTGTTCCCTTTAAGTTCCAAATTCTTAATCATACCCCCAAGGCATTCGTTTTTAACAAACTCTGGTTTCAAGGCTTCTTGCTGAGCGTCTCGGATGCGGGTAGAGAGATCTGCGTGAATGGTCAACCTTAGAGCCTTGACTAGTAACGTTTTTATTCGCTCCTTTCTGCTTAGCGCGTCTGCTACCACATTCGCTTTCCCCGGATGATACTTGATCTCGCAATCATAATCATTCAACAATTCAACCCATCTTCGTTGCCTCATGTTTAATTCCTTCTGATCGAATATATGTTGGAGGCTCTTATGATCCGTAAAGATTACACATTTCGTACCGTAGAGGTAATGGCGCCAAATCTTTAGCGCGAAGACAACAGCTCCAAGTTCTAAATCATGCGTTGTGTAGTTCTTCTCGTTGGTCTTAAGTTGGCGCGAGGCATACGCTATAACTTTGTCTCGCTGCATAAGGACACATCCGAGTCCCTGGTGTGAAGCGTCGCAGTAAACGACGATGTCCTCTGTCCCCTCGGGCAGAGATAGAATTGGCGCACTACATAACTTCTGCTTCAACATTTGAAACGCTGCTTCCTGGTTTTCGCCCCAAACAAACATCCTGTCTTTCTGAGTTAGCGCGGTCAGAGGTAGAGCTATCTTGGAGAAGTTCTCAATGAAGCGTCGATAGTAGCCAGCTAGCCCAAGGAATTGCCTCACCTCAGTTGGGGTTTTTGGCGCTTCCCAGTTTTCGATGGCCTTGACTTTGGAAGGATCAACGTGAATTCCTTTCTCGTTTACAACGTGACCGAGGAAGTGAACTTCTCTAAGCCAAAATTCGCACTTGGAAAACTTCGCATACAACTTTTCTTTCCTTAACAATTCCAAAATCAATCTCAGGTGTTGCTCATGCTCGGCCTTGGTTCGAGAGTAAACCAAAATATCATCTATAAACACAATCACAAACTTGTCCAAATATGGTTTGCACACACGGTTCATCAGATCCATGAATATAGCCGGCGCATTAGTTAGCCCGAAAGGCATCACTAAGAACTCATAATGGCCATATCTGGTTCGGAAGGCTGTCTTTGGCGCGTCTTCCTCATGGACCCTAAGTTGGTGGTATCCTGACCGTAGATCTATCTTCGAATAATAACTGGATCCCTGCAACTGATCAAATAAGTCGTCAATCCTCGGTAAGGGGTACCGATTTTTGACTGTCAGCTTGTTCAGCTCCCTGTAGTCAATACACATTCTGAATGAACCATCTTTCTTCTTTACAAACAGTACTGGAGCTCCCCAAGGTGAAAAGCTTGGGCGTATGAAACCCTTATCCAATAGTTCCTGTAACTGATTGGATAGCTCTTGCATCTCAGATGGAGCTAAGCGATAAGGCGCTCGAGCTACTGGCGCAGCTCCTGGGACCAAATCAATACGAAACTCGACTTGTCGCGGCGGCGGTAACCCGGGCAAATCTTCAGGAAAAACTTCTGGAAATTCGCGCACTACTGGTAAGTCTTCAATTCTTCGCTCGTCTCCTTTCTCTACTACATGCGCCAGGAAGGCGTAGCACCCTTTCCTTAGGCACTTACGCGCCTTTAGGCATGAAATCAGTTTCGTCGCAACTCCCCTTCTTTCCCCTTGAATCATCAAAGTTTCTCCGTTCGACAGTGGAATCCGAACCTGTTTCTCATGACAAACAATCTCCGCGAGATTCTCGACCAACCAATCCATACCTACCACAATATCGAAACTTCCCAAATCTATTGTCAACATGATTATATTGAACTCATGACCTCCCATGACTAATACACATTGTTCAGTCCTTTCATTCGCGCATAACTGCCTACCATTGGCTAGTTCTATAGTATAAGGTTTGTCTAGCCTACTGGTCGCTAAGCCCAGGGAGTTTTTAAACTCATGGGATATAAAACTTAGGTCAGCGCCAGTATCAAATAAGACAGATGCATAATGACCGTTAAGCAAAAACGTACCAGTTACCACATTCGGCTCTTCCTTTGCCTCACCCGCGCCGATCACAAAAGCTCTCCCGCGAGCTTGGTTTCCTTTCTGTGGGCAATCCCGACTGAAGTGTCCAGGCTTCCCGCATGCGTAGCAGTTGTCATTGGCTCCAGCTTCTTTAGCACGGCAATTCACCGTCTTGTGTCCTGGTCTGCCACATTTGGCGCACGTGACGTTCGCGCATTCGCCTTCGTGGTGATACTTGCATTTGCTGCACCATGGGCGAGGCCCGCTGTATCCTTTCCTTGATGGTTCCGCGGCTTGAATCGCGTAAACCCTTGTGCTTTCCTGCTTCTTGGGCGGTGGCTGCTTGAAATCTGACCCTCGGTGGGAGTTCCATTTCCTTTTGGAGTCAGAGGTTCGCTGCTCGCTTCCGCGCGTAGTCAACATACCTGCACGGACCGTATCCCTTGTAAGGGTGATGGCCCGCGCAACCGCCTCATCGAAGGTTGGAGGCGCTGCGGCGTTGAGCGGAACCCTAACAACAGGAGGCAACCCAAAGATATACCTCTCGACCTTCTTTTCCTCTGTGTTTGCCATGTCTGGCACCAGCTGACAAAGCTCGTTGAAACGATTGGTGTAGGCATCGATATCCGTTCCTACCATGGTGTGGTTCCAGAATTCTTGTTGCAAGCTCTGAATTTCTGCGCGAGAGCAGAACTTTCTCATCAACATTTCTTTCAATTCTTCCCAGGTCTTGTGAAGAGCAACTTCTCGCCCCAAAGTCTTTACTTGGAGCTTCCACCAAGACGAAGCTGCTTCTTGGAACATGCAGGTCGCGTAAAGGACCTTCTGGTTTTCACTACATCCGCTGATGGAGAGAACTGTCTCCATCTTGTCAATCCAATTGTAGAGCCCAATGGCTCCTTCGGTGCCTTTGAACGGCCAAGGCCTACAGGCCATGAATGTTTTATAGGAGCATCCTTTGTCCAAGGCTCCTGATTCGGGTTCTGGGGTCTCGTTCTCTTGGCGACCCTGACTAGATTCGGCCTTGCTGGCCTCATGCGTTGCAATCGCCTGCGCGATTATTTCTGCGAGCTCCTCGGGTGTCATGGTAATTCCCTTGGCTCTGGTTGGAGGCATTCTTTTCATAAAAAGAAAATATAACAAACTTAGCGCATGTACTCAGAGCACATAATGTTCTTATCTCTAGACACTGTGACCCGTGTTCCTAAGTGCGTGTGTGATTTTTCTTTTGAAAATATTCTTTTGAAAATATTCTTTGAAAAATATTTCATGCGATTCCCCAAAGGTTATAGTCTAGGTTAAAAACTTCTTTTCCTAGTTCGCTATAACCAGTGCTCTGATACCAATCTGTCACACCCGGCCCTGAGCGGCGGAAACAGCCGGGCGCGCGCGAGTGGGGATTGATACTTAAGCACGGGCCATTGCAAAACATTCAAAGATTTTTATTGCGCATGAGAAGTTTAATACAAATACATTACATTGTTTAAGGATTACATAAAAACATCCAAGTACAAAAACTGAAGATTTTCTCGCCATATCCCCTTGCGCAGCGGGTAACCGTGCGCATCGAGGGGATAAAACCAAAATCTTCCAAAAAGCTTGTTTTAGATGTTCAGCGTGTGGTGCTCTAAGTGTGACTCCATGCGCTACCTAGTTATCTCCTGAAAGACACGTAAAAACATTTGAATCAGTATAAACTGAGTGAGTTCACAAGTTTTAGTAACTTGATAAATCGTATTGCATCATAATCATTCTGAAACATAATTCTGTTAGCATCATTAAAACACATGCTTGGTAAAACATAGCTCTATTAACATATTCTGATAAAATCGTTCCGCGGGTTACGCGCGAACATTTCTGGAAAACTGTGCTCGTCTGTGTAAGTGGCGCTGCCACTACGAGCGAATATATGCTGTAATACCGTCCCGCGGGTTACGCGCGGACGTTGTGCCGGAAAACAAGGCGCTCGTCTGCGTAAGAGGAGCGACCTCTACGAGCGGGCTTAATCCCATAGTACTGCCCCGTGACATGCTAGGCACTCGTCTGTGTAAGAGGTGCGACCCCTACGAGTGGGCGGATCAAACCAGCAGTCCCTACCCTTAGAGTTCCAATGGTAAAGTGATCACTTACTCGAATCTGGTGCACTATCATCGAAAAACCATAGATAACTGTTCGCATTGCTCATCATGAAACATAACTTAAACACGTAATCGTTTGCTTAGCTTGTAAGTATACCATGATAAAACATTATTTAAGTACGTGTCCCTCGCCCCGAAAACAGTTTAAAATAGTGAAAACAGTGAAAATGGGGCTGTGAGACTCACCTGTGGTTCTTGTTAAGGGATTAATCGAGATTCGGGTTTTCTTGGTGTTGGCCTCGGAATCGAAGGTCTAGAATACGATTAAATAACAAATATATATATTAAGATCAAGATATAAGGGTTGGAAAGTAGATCTCAAGGTTATAATCTCGGCTTACCTAGTAACAGGATCGGAGCTGGAAACAACGGATGCTTGGGAAAAGATTAGTGCAAGTTTGTAGTTCTTTGAAGTGTGTTTTGGGTGATAATTTAGGCTACAAATTTATAGGCAAACTCAAGGGAACATAATCCCTTGCTTTAGGGAATTGTAATCTTTTGAAATGATGATAAAGTATGGAAATTATTATTATTTATTAAAAAGAGTAGAAAAGTAGATTAAAGATTCTGATTTTGATATGGACAGGACATGCAGGGCTGTGGTTGGTGAGAGTGGGTGGCTGGCAGTTGACTTTTACAGTTTGCTTTTTCAGTGCTTTAGACAGTGTACAGTAAAAAGTAGAAGTTTTCTGAAACACGCAACCGCCCTCTTTTGGGCGGGGACAATTTCCTTAAATCTGATCATTTTGACTAAGTGTTCTGCGCGTATAACTTGGTGCGCATAGCTTCCTGCGTGTAGGACATTTCTTTTGCTGCGGGTAGGTGCGTAACCTTCTCGCAGTTAGGGACATTTGAGTTTCATTTGTAGATTCTCCAGGTGGTTTTGGTATTTCAACATAGTGATCAGTCATGTTGAAGTCAATTCCATCCTGGAGCTTCAGACAAACTAGCTCTCAACGTTCCCGCCATGCGGGTAGGTTAGTTCCCTTCCGCACGCGCATAAACGATGTAGGATGCACCCGCCTTAGCATCATGCGGGATGGTCAACCCATAGACAACATAACGTTTAAGTTACATGAAAACATAAGGCCAAAACGTTCACGCATGGCGCATATAACATATGCTCACGCTGGTTCTTAACATGGTGCGCTCGCGCAGGGCGCACATAACACATGTACGCGCTGACTAACATGGCGCGCTCGCGCAGGGCAATCATAAATGCCCGCGCTGATTCTTAACATAGCGCGCTCGCGCAGGGCGCACATAACAAATGCACGCGCTGACTATCCTGGCGCGCATAATATTTACAATCACCTAATTATTAGGTTGATTACTTAGTTAAGGGGGGTGGGAATTTACCGGGTGTCACACGAAGTCATCATACGAACCGCTAGCAGCCCTACTACCGGTCCTTCCAAAGGGTCCGTACTTTCCTCTGTTGGTGCCAAATACGACTGACGCCAGCTTCCCATCCTTGTACTCACCGCTCACCAAAGTTAAAACCTCATGTGGGAAACTAAGTTCCACCTGCCCATTTTCGTTAGAACCGGTATATATGATAAATAAATACAACTATATAAAATCTATCTATAATTCTATATGCAAAAAGAAACTAAAATATTTACATAACAGTGGAAATCAAGAAAGTTGTGGTTACCATGTGAAATTTCAAACCATTAGGTACTCCATGTGTTGAATGAATGAGTTTCTCTTGGGCGGTCCGATAAGTGAACCGGATCGAGTTAATGAGATCTTGTTGGTGCGAAATAAACATTTCGACTAGTTCGCAACGGCCCTTTTCATCCCAGAGTTCGCCTTGCATTCCTTGCGGACCAAACTTAAACATGTCCACTTCAGCCATAGAAATTAAGAGTGTACTAGAGTTTGTTGCTATACTACCAACAAGCCACCTACATATATATAGTGTATCAACCGGTGTGAATTTTAAAAACAAGCCAATTATTTTTAATGCAAACAAGCATTTAGTACTAGACTAACTCTTCCTTGGTTCGATTTCTTTCAACTGGATCCAACTCTTCCTTGGTTCGATTTCTTTCAACTGGATCCAACTCTTCAACTGACCGATATGATGTATTTGTATATTTATTTATACCTGCTTTATGCAAATTAATTTGTTTATATATT
This sequence comes from Bidens hawaiensis, assembly GCF_021521415.1. NCBI lineage: Eukaryota > Viridiplantae > Streptophyta > Magnoliopsida > Asterales > Asteraceae > Bidens > Bidens hawaiensis. The sequence continues at coordinate 116,235 of NW_027505944.1, read as the reverse complement.
TTAAATAATTTAAAACTTTTGAGCCTATGTGACACCTTATGTTTTTAGGGTTTTGTCATACTATATAGTGTATGACAACCTTAAATAATAAATAATCCAGTATTCCACCATTATCGTACAACGATGACGAGTATGAATCGAAGGATGTTACAACGAGAATTAGGGGTGTGTACGGTTTGGTTAGGTTCGGTTATTAGCATTAACCTAACCAAAATGAACCGATCAGTTATCAGTTCGGTTAATTTCGGTTAATAACCAATATTAAACTTGGACTAAAATTTTGCTTAAAAATACATGAAATTAATGCTTAAATACATGAAATGAAGGTATAACTAAATGAAATAAATGTATAAATATATGAAATTGATATATTAGTACATGAAATGGAGATATAAATACATGAAAATGATAGTATTAAACTTTTAATACATATAATACATGAAATAGAGGAAAAAATGCTTGAAAATATGAAAAAAAAAATAAAGAGTTCGGTTCGGTTAATTTCAGTTAACGTTTCGGTTATTGCTCACCCCTAACGAGAATTGAAGGAGCAAAAACCTCGGCGGAGGAAGATCTTTAACGACATAAGTGAAACTGAAAGTCGTCGGACCGGTGAAGCAGTCAAATATATAACGATGTTTCATGGAATTGGGCAAAAATGCTTAATAAGGAATATAGATAGAGATTCTTGTGACATCCTAGGCGAATCCCACATCGGTCGTGGATAAAAGAGATTTTTTGTTCATAAGTAAATGTTTAACCTCTTAACCAACGCGTTTTGGCCTTAATTCCAGTGAACGAGATGAGAGTTCCACAGTTAAGCGTGCTCACTGCTCAGGTGGATGAAAGTAGTATTAGGATGGGTGACCTCATGAGAAGTGTTCACCAAGGCAAACAAAAACAAATATGTGAGTTTTTCGTTGGCAAAACGGACAATGTTGGTGAAACGATGAGCCCGGTGTTACAATTCTTTACCCATTTCATAAAAGTTATAGTTTAACATGGTTTAACAACCACCTAGTATCTAGTAAAGCCTTTTACCCGGACATGTATGTGTTTTATAGTTGTTTATCTGAAAAATATATAGACCCAAAAGTTTCCACACATAAATCTTAATTCTTGTTATCAAATGAATCGCGATCACTATAACATTCACCAAACCACGTATTGACCATTAACCTTTCAGTCATTCACCTTTGCATTAAAAAAGTATTTTCACTTTAAATGCTTGAAATAAAAAAAAATATTGGAAATAGCCGTGGTTGCAAAATTAACGTGTTTGATTGATTGATTACATGTTGTGTTAAATCGAGTTAGGTCAATAGGTTGTAATTCACTAATTTGGACTTGTTTGGTATAACTTGACTACAAACGTATTATCCCAATATTTCTAGTACTTGACATGGATAACACAACTTGGGTAGACGACAACGAAAAATCCAGGACCATAGCGACAGTAGCATTGTTGCATGAAGAGGCACCCTGCAACACTATGTGCGACTGCAGTAACAAGAGCTACGACTATTGTGACATGATAGTACAAATGAAAGTTTATCTACGTATATATAGAGTATCTCTTGTGCAAGACACAAGAGAGAAGACGATGAATACTTGAGAGGGGGGGGGGGGCATGTGGCCAACCGCTATCCGGAGGTTGTTGCCAGGGATAATAACAAATGAAATCTATACTAAACATATATCCTTTAATTGTAAAATTGAGAATTATGTTAAACCATTGCATATATGATCAATCATCATTACATTTGATAGCTAATATGATACAAGCTCGTAGTTTTAATTACAAAAATAAATATTACTTTTTACAAGTAATCATAACTTGAATAAGGTGAATTATGTTCATCCACCACACTTTTAGTATAACATCAATGATCATTGAAACACATCATTTCAGTAATCTAGCAAACTTGTACAAGAAGAAGTAACTTCGAAGGAACCATGACAGATGTATTAGAATTTAGAAGCCGCACCACCGACCAGAGATCGGTGTATGCAACAGCCACCTGAAGCTAAGCTAGGAGTTGAGAGGGGTTTATGCATCTTGGACTTATGAATTAATGTTTGCTGGAAATACTTTACGTAACCTTTTGATCTTTTGATAATTTTTGTCCCTTTGACTTTAGATGGTAATTAACTTAATGAAAATTATTAATTCAAGAATGGATATAAATACTTGATTCATAAAAAATAAACCAAACGAGCTATACGCTTAAGTCAAAATCATCATGATTTCAGCTTCACATTAAAAAAATTGAGACATCTTCTTGTAATTTAATAATATACTTACAAGAATCATTATACAATGTAATGTCAATACCTTACAAAAGAATCCAATAAAATATACATATAATCAAGAAGAACAATTCTTACTTCTTGAAAATGAAAATTAATGTAATTAACAGCAATTAATTATTATGATACATTAATTATATGCTAAGGCTTTATTACGAAGGACTTGGCAAACAACTCGAAAGTTGCACACCTCTTTCAAAATTTAACTTCAATTCTGGTGCCCTTGTATATAGCTTCTTCATATTTGAGTTTTGTTCATGAGCCAACTTAACCAAGCTTCTCTTGGCATTAGCCCTAAATGGACAATTTGATGCCAAAAAACCATCCACCAAATGTAGATATGCTTCCAAGTCATGACAACACGCCACGTCTGCATCCGGTTTTAGGTACGGCGAGCTTTTGGTGTCGACTCTTAGTTCTGTCCCGACATGTGCGTATGCCCATGGCATGTTATTATCTAGTATGTTGAGAATTTTGTTCGCAACATTTGTCTCTCTTAGCTTTTTATCGAGTTGCTCACTGACAAACATTCCTGGGACCCGAGTGATAAGATCCTGAGAGTTTACAATTCGTAGTACTTTCACGTTTTGGGAACACAAACGTTTAGCGAAAGCCTGGTTTCCAACACGAGGTCCACCAAACGTGTACACGGCTATTGGTGGCATGTCTTTCGCACAAGTGCTTAAGTCATCTGCCACCAATAGTGCTAATGCCGCACCAAGGCTATGTCCAGTCACCGTGATACTTAGGGTTTCACCTTTGTATAACTCGGTTAGTTGTTTGACTTCTTCAACTACTGACTCAGCCAGACTCGACACATGGGATCCAGCTGTCTTGTACAAGCTTAGAAACCCGCACTCCACTTTTGGTTGACCATCACTAGGATTTTTCGCCCCAGGGACTTGTACCAGCAAGTCCCTCATGTTTTCAGCCCATTCACAACACGTGGCGGTTCCACGGAGGGATATTACAATATCCCTCCGTCCCATACGTGATATCTCTCTCTGATCATCACAAACCGCCACATACCCAATACAACTCGTTCGCTGGCTCATCCAGTTGAGCCCTGGCGCAAGTTTATCCACCCATTTCGGCAACCCAACCGACGAAGTCGCATAAAGATTCTTCGTCACACGATACGACCTATCAGGCAACGCCACGTGTCTAGGGGGCGGAACTTCCTCTGCTGATGTGGCGGGATTCGAATGAAAACAATGATACGCGGATTGAATAAACTCGCCATACCGAATCATCTCTCGCCGAAGATTCTCATCTAATGGATCAATTAACCCGGACCAATTATTACTCCCATGATACTCCCTCCACCGTGAAGCTAAACTATTCCTTGGAGAGTATTCGATACCGTTTTTCGATAACAACCTTCGCAACCGGTTAAGATGCCTTGGAGACATCTCTTCCACCACCTTATTCTCCGGCCAAATTTGAGGCAAATTCAATCCTCCTAGCAAACTCTTTTCTCTAGCATTATTATTATTATTAACCGGCTCTTGATTAACTTCTGGCTCGTCTAATATAACCCGAGGCTCGGTGCCAATAAGTTTCTCAAGATTAGAGAGGTGTTGCATGGTTGATCTTGTGGTTGATAAGGTATTGGTGTTCATCATGGTTTTTGTATAACAAGCTCTTCCTAAAGGGTTTAGAAGTGATCCATTATTGCGGCTGCCGACACCGGAGAGTCTTGCTTGAAATTTGTTGAGGTTGTTTGCCGGAAGTGTTGAACCGATTTGCATCATGGTGTTTGAGAGACAAGTATATGGAGTTAGATGGTTATGGAGATTAAGTGGCATGACATGTAATGGACAAGATATGTATAGAAAAGTTGGAGGGGTAAATATGGAAATATAGCTTTTTGTTTAATGTTTGAAGATGTCCCTAAAGAAGTAGGAATTATCAAAGTAACTTCCTTGACGTTTGATTAGTTGATCATTCGTTAACTAATAACCACCCAAGTAAAGTCGTGAAAAGATTGCTAGTGACAACTGACAAGACTCCTGTGGTCCTTTGGGTCATAAATTTATGTCATTTTGGTCCGCAATATACTTTATGATTTGATGAAAGAAAAATAAGTGATTTAGATATGGTTACAACTTTAGCCTACTTTAACCGAAAGTTATCATTTTGTTTGACTGGTTTAAGGTTTTAAAATACGAAACAATGAAATAAGCAAATGAGTTGTAAATATTATGTGATATGTGAATGTGAATGTGTCATCATGAACTATAATCATTATGTAACGTACATTGTAATATCGAGAAAATGTTATAAGATGAAAATTAGTAACATACTTTTTATAGCTTTAAAGAGCCAAAGATGGCAATTAGACGACTTTGGGGCGATAATGTGATATTGATAATCCTACTATCCTAGTTCTATACGAGATGGTACGCACATAGAGTTTTGGGGTATGCCCGTACATTAGTTAAAAATTACACTTTTGGGATTCCCAAATACGTTTCTTATTATTTAATTTTGTTTTACTAACAAATTTCAAATTTAATTTTGTTTTACTAACAAAGAAATTAACATTTTTAAAACTTTTTTCGTTATATAGAAACATAGATATTACATTAACATAGCAGGTAGGCGGGCAACAAGTTGCGTCGCCACCCCTTTCTGAATTGCAAACCCTAACATGCTAAAGACATACCCCTGCCCTTTGGAGTCGACACATTGCTATGCACAACCCGTTGGACCCTGGTTAGGAAACGGATAGCTTCCGGTGCCAAGGAACCAAAGGTATCAAAAGCCAAAGGGACAAAAACATGTTGGTTCTCTTCGCAGGCTTTAGCATGTTTCTCCACCTTCTTCGTTTCAGCCCTTTTCATTGCTTGCCCAGCTACAAACCCATTATCCCTCAAACCAACTAAGGGAGATACCCCTGTGAGGTCAACACAAGCGTGTTTTCCCCCGGCCCAACCAAAGACGAGCAAATCTGCCGGTCGTAGAGTGGATCTCCCTTCCGTGGGGTCTGTAAGGAAGTTTAATACCAAAGAAAAAGAAGGTGTACACGTATTGCTTGGGTAAATGAGTACGTATGTATCCAGTAATCGGGTCATGTATCGTATAATATTATATCCATTTACGTGAATAGTTTTCTTGGATATTTTGTTTTGACTCATAAAATTCAGGTTCATTATCCACATCTAGACTAGAAAATAACCAGAGAATAAATCAATAGTCGTGTTATCTTCAGTATTCTTCACAAAGTAACAGAAAATAAAGAGGGACTATTTGTCATATCCAATATCAAGAAGGGGTAACTGAAAAGTACGAAAGATTTAATGAATGAAGACCAGATGGCGGATTGACTAGTCAAATGGCAAAATTGAAATAAGATAAGAGTTTAAAGGTCAAGTTCTTAGTTCTTACATAGTAACATGTATGAACTTGACCAACATAAAAATTGCAACTCGACTCGCATATTTGACTTTTTTCCTGGACAATGAAAAATATAATTTTTTTTCATCTGACCGTAACGCGTTTCTATAATTAAACAACGTCAAAATGTAATATTATAATACTACTACGATAAGATTGTTAGATCATACGTAATGGAGGGCAGAGGAAATATCTCTTTCTTTAATTCTATTTAATTATGTTGGTTCACTTTAATCTTGTTCAGTCATTAAAGTTTTAGGACGTTTCGTACAAAGCGTTGAGAAGAAATGGAAGCCCAAAGTGCCATATATCGTCTTGGAGACGGTGTTTCTGACGCTATGGGGCTTTTTGCATCTCCATGGCTCCCCACTACGAGTGGCCTTATACTAGTTGTAAAAATATTGAAGCAAAGTCATATATGATTAGACTATGATGTGGTAAAAGATTCAATATATTAATCTCCTATCATATATTACGTATGCGACTTCTACAAACATAAATTAAAAAAAAAATACATGAAACCCTTAATCAAGCACTCCCCCGTCACCAACGATCTCCTCTATTAAGCTATCTCCACTGCCACCGATTCCACCACTCATCGGCATCAACGCTCCTCTTTCACCATCACCGGCGTCGATAATGAGTGTCCAGCAACTAGGCAGAAAAACAACACTTCTCTCCTGCGTTCACATGTTTGTTTTAGCAATTTGATGAATTAAACTTTAAAACTGATCAAATTAATCATTGATTCATCCGAGCAAACACATCTGGATATTTAATCAAATCAATTTTTAACTTGAGCATAATTTGTTTTAACCTTGAACGTTTTAGGTTTTGAAATTCAACTTGAGCATATTTGTTTTCTTAACATTGAACGTGATTCGTGTTCATAATGTAAATTTAAGTTATTATTGTACGTTTAAGTCACCTCTATATAAAAATATATATTTATAGACTTTATAAACAAAAGAGAAAGGACAACTCCGATAACCACTCCATTCAGACTCCAACTACTCGGTTTATTTGCTTTTCTAAATAAACTATTAAAGTTAAGAAGTTGACAAAACAAATTTTAATATTATATAAAATATATATTTATAGACTTTATAAACAAAAGAGAAAGGACAACTCCGATAACCACTCCATTCAGACTCCAACTACTCGGTTTATTTGCTTTTCTAAATAAACTATTAAAGTTAAGAAGTTGACAAAACAAATTTTAATATTATATGACATCGACGTACTTAAAGTCTTTCTTTTTTGTGATATTATTTTTATGTATGGAATTCTCAAAATACGTAAGTGGTTTTTGTTCAAAAAGTTTATATGACTAAAGTTGTACAGCGGTAAACTATACACGGAAGTCATCAAATAGACAAATACCTAAACGAACCAAACACTTGACTTTGCCGATGGGATCACAACTAGGTAACACATGAACCGGTTCGGTTTGATTATGGATTTAAACCAAATGTTTCGATTTTACATTTTTATGACCGCTTCTATTATAAACGGTCCAATTAGTTATGTTAACTGCCGACTTTAGAGGCTAGTCATCAAAGCTCGATTTAGTTAATAAATCTAAGTTATATTTACGTTAAATAACATTTTAGCAACCTTTTTATAAGTTATAAAAAAAAGAATAAAAACCTAATATGTTAGTTATAAAAAAATATAGAAAAACTTAACGACATACCATGCATCAATAAAAAGTGAACAAGTATTAAGGTTATTTTTAGTATTGGTTTGGTTAAATTAATTCTATTATATATACACATGATCATAACGGAATCATAGGAATCGGTTATTCATAAAATAGCCGATTATTCAGTTTCTCAATCGGTTTGATTATGAAATAAATGATTTAATTGTTTATTTTGGTTCACAGCCACAACTTTCATATACGGGTTAAGCCCAAACCTAGTTCAACACCAATGACATTAGTCATTAGTGGACCTATTCAAGATAGCTAACATGTACAATTTTGCACAGTACATACATGAATCAGGAATGACATAAGCCTAGCAAACAAATGACTTGCAAAGATTATTATTCATCATAACTTGTGTGGGACCCATCCCCATACAATTTCGTAATGGGCAAGCAAGACTGAAGATAGTAAGATACTGTAGGGGTATGGTACTAAACCCGGTTTTACGACCCTAAATTTATTATGTTTGGCTTATTTTATTATATGGACTAATACAATGTTATTGGGCTGAGGGGGTTTTGTGGAGGTAACCCTAACTGGGCTAGGCCCATTAGGGTACCATGATAGTGGCCATGAGGCTCTCTATATAAGGAGGTCTCCACCTCCTTATTAAGGGGCATTCTCAATAAGAGCCACCACCATATTTTTAGCTCGCCTCGCATATGCTCACGCATCACGTATGCTCACGCGTATGCTCACGCATCACGTATGCTCATGCATATCACATCTGCGCATGAAACATCTGCGCATGGCGCATATCACATACGCGCCAAACTTAAAGGTTGGGAATCCTCATAAACCCATAGGCCACGCGCCAAACTTAAAGGTTGGGAATCCTCATAAACCCATAGGCCACGCGCCAAACTTAAAGGTTGGGAATCCTCATAAACCCATAGGCCACGCGCCAAGCTTAAAGGTTGGGCACACCTCATAATTTGCCCGAGGATGGGAACCATGCAATACATCCACTTTTAGTTGACATGTTTTTGCAGGTTCGGCTACGAGTCGCACAAGCACCTATGACATTATTATTATTATCTGGCCGTTTGTGCCTCCATTATTATTTTGAAGACAAGCCTGGATAGTCATCCTGCGCAGAAGAGGCCCTTGTGGGCCAGTCATTATCATCATATTATAGCTCGTAAGTCGCCTCGCGCGCAAGCTTAATTATTCTTATAGCTCGTAAGTCGCCTCGCGCGCAAGCTTTATTATTTTTAGCTCGTAAGTCGCCTCGCGCGCAAGCTTTATTATTTTTAGCTCGTAAGTCGCCTCGCGCGTAAGCCTTATTATTCTTATAGCTCGTAAGTCGCCTCGCGCGCAAGCTTTATTATTTTTAGCTCGTAAGTCGCCTCGCGCGCAAGCTTTATTATTCTCATAGCTCGTAAGTCGCCTCGCGCGCAAGCTTTATTATTCTCATAGCTCGTAAGTCGCCTCGCGCGCAAGCTTTATTATTCTCAGCTCGTAAGTCGCCTCGCGCGCAAGCTTTATTATTCTCAGCTCGTAAGTCGCCTCGCGCGCAAGCGTTATTATTCTCATAGCTCGTAAGTCGCCTCGCGCGCAAGCTTTATTATTTTTATATAGCTCGTAAGTCGCCTCGCGCGCAAGCTTTATTATTCTCATAGCTCCTAAGTCGTCTCGCGAGCAAGCTTTATTATTCTCATAGCTCGTAAGTCGCCTCGCGCGCAAGCTTTATTATTCTCATAGCTCGTAAGTCGCCTCGCGCGCAAGCTTTATTATTCTTATAGCTCGTAAGCTGCCTCGCGCGCAAGTTACATTACATTATTATCGGGACGCGCACTCTATCTTTTATCAGGCCCCGCGCCACTATTGTTATGATGCGTGCTATATCTTATTCATGCTAGTGCACCATCATTATCATAAGGACCACAGCATGTCACCATCATGGAGAAAACCTCCCAAAACTCAAAGACAATAAAGACAAGGCCGAAGAAAAGGGAAAAAACCGCCTCATGTCCTAACACACCTCATAAAGTCCAGCGCTCCACCTAAACGCTTGCACGCCTAGGAGCAACACTGGACTTGGGGGGCTTGTAGGGGTATGGTACTAAACCCGGTTTTACGACCCTAAATTTATTATGCTTGGCTTATTTTATTATATGGACTAATACAATGTTATTGGGCTGAGGGGGTTTTGTGGAGGTAACCCTAACTGGGCTAGGCCCATTAGGGTACCATGATGGTGGCCATGAGGCTCTCTATATAAGGAGGTCTCCACCTCCTTATTAAGGGGCATTCTCAATAAGAGCCACCACCATATTTTTGTGTCTGTAAACAAGAGATCCTTGAGATTTCTTAGCAGTCACCTCCACACCCCCAAAAGGCCATTGCAGCTCTCTAACCAGAGAAGAAGATCAAGACGTGGTTCGTTCATCTCGACATCCGTGAAAACATCGTCATGGATCAGGTCAGATTCATTTCATGTTTCGACAGATACGTTTGAGCCTATCAAACATATGTACAAGGCCTCTTAAACTCTCACAACTAACAAAAAGCATTTCAATAGTCAAAAGGAGGCGAATGAAGTTCCTAGAGTGCAAAGGGAAAGGAAAGTGTTAAGAAAATCATTTTATTCTCCCTTTGAAAATTATATTACATAAATATATGCAAATATTCAATGCATAGTATATAATATAACATCATTTAAACTCATATATGAAGCTACAAGAATCAAACAAAAGAAGAAAAGTCAAGATTTGTCTTCTGAGGACACATAACAAACACGGTTCTTTTAAAATATGTTTCGTTCTTATATATGTGTCTTGCAGTATAATACCATAGCAGTAGTTATATGACCGGAGATGAATAAACGAGACTGAGATAGAATTTTGATTTGCATGTTTTTATTTTATTTGTTGGATAGAACAAGATTGTGATACTTGAATGACAGTAACACTAACATATATATCCTGCTTTATTGTTTTGTGAAACTAAACAAGTGGAGAGAGTTCTTCTATTTGTATTAGTGGTTGTCAAATATCTCACTATATTTCTCTAGTAACTAAAGAAGAACCGATTAGTTCATTTTAATAGTCTGATCCAATGATATAAGGGTGATGGTTATAGGTTAGGATCTTTATGATCTCATATTCAAAAATTGACTCAAGGGGTTTTTCTAATGTGCTGGGTCTCCCTTTTTTTTATGGTGTTCCTGTGTGAACCGATTTGAAGCGTCAAAATATATATGAATGGTTGTCATCCTGTATCAGGATGACTCGCTTGTGTATTGGGGTGGGTTCAAATACTATTAATAAAAGTTCATTTTAATAGCTAGAAACAAATGATAAACTAAATTAGCATTTCATTTAATGATAACCATTACAATTAAACATGACATGCTCTGTGTTTAGCTTGAAAAGTCACTTAATCACCCATTGACAACACTTGAAATTAGATATGCTTATATGGACCGAGTTTGCTCCCTTGCACGTCTTGGTGTTGGAGAAAAACCAAATTAAAGAAGAAGTTTACATGTGTTGTCGTTCAAGAAGAAAAAACTGTGATGTATTTAAAAGTTTGTTCTAGTAACAAATCTAGAAGTAAAATTAAGGTTTGTTAAAAAAAAACTCGTTTGGACCAATAAGCTAGTAATCTATTATTAAGTAATAATATTTGAGTTTTACTACTATATTTTTCTTTGTATAAAATACAAATGTCGATCTAGTTTTTATGTGCCTTTCCTCAAATGAAGTAGTCATTTTCCTTCTCTTGTACTCTTGTACTTTATATAAACATATTTTTTGGATAGTATAATTATATACGCCCCTCATGATTAAGTAGCCACCTATTTGTTGGACAACTTTTAAGTGAAACCTATTTGTAGTTTACGCCAATTACATTTTGTTGATGAATAGGATCCCACTATTCTATAGAAATTTAAAACAATTTATACATTATCTTATATTTAAACAATTTAGAGAACCGCCTATCTGATAATTTTATATGTGAAGTATGGGATATGATTATTTTTTGTTTTTTATTTAATAATGTTAACTTAGTAGTTGTTTTACATTTATAAATTGTTTCTAATAATATAATGTTAATTCGGTGTTTGAACCGGCATGAGTGTTTAAGGAGAATTTGAGAATAGGTGAGCCAGATTGAATTGTGACACCTTTTGTCTCTTCATCGGTGTTGTTGGGCTCGCGCAGCCTTGTGTTTGCATGTATGCATGCTAATTCTTTGTGATTTTGATAAACTCGTTTTCTCACTTCTCCTTGCTAAATGACCCCAACCCAACTCATTATCTTTGACAATCATGTACTGAAACATATTTCTTGCTCAGGTTTTGACTCATAGGCTTCAAACTTCTTCATTTAGTAGACCTTCTTGCATTAAGAAAGTTGATTATAATTGTCCAATGTGGTAATGAACAATTATCACCATATTTTACACACTATATAGATCAGAATCATTTTATAACTTTCATGTGATTTAAGAACTTTAAAGCTCTTAACAATCATCATTTTATTTGTTTATTTTGTATAATTAAATATAATATGAAGGTACTTTTGTTAAATTTTACATATAGGTAAACTGGTTATTACATATATGTAAATCGGTTATAACACCAATGTAACTTGGTTTGGTTCCCGTGTCGTAGCAAACCTAAATGAAACCGACCAATTCATACTGCCTTGCCGCCGCAACGCTAGGGTTTTACCGATCAAATAAGCGAATATGGTTATCATAACTCATTAGCCTTATCTTTATAGCCCATTGTCAGCCCAAGTTATTTATCTGGAGTTGAATTCCACAAAATTAATTGATGAGCAGTTGAGCACTAATAAACTTTCATTCTCACTGACTCAATTTAGCCCAATTCTTGTTAATTATGGGCTGTTTTGTTTGTGGCCTGTTAGTCGCCAAGCCCAACACCATTCATTCGTTTTCTATATATTTTTTCTTTTTCAGCCCAACGAGATGTCATTCCAATTGTCTATTGTCATTCGTTGCAAGTGCTTCACATCTATAAGATCAATAAAAAACATGATTCATTCGTTGCAAGTGCTGCAGTCCGATTCAGAATCCGTCAAAGTTCATCGACATTCCGATGCCGATTACGGTAATTATTACTATCATATGATTCTTATGTTTATATATAAATATGTATATATATATATATATGCTAATTATAATATTTTCCCCAAAATTAGGCCTAGATTGTGGTTTCATTTTGTTAGGGTTTGAGTTTTAGCTGAATTAGTCGGGGATCATGTTATGTTCAGTGAACTCGTAGTTTAATAATTTGACATTGTAATTCGATGAGTGAGTAGAAGGACTATGCAGCAGTTAAATGCCGAAAAATGTCGGATATTGGTTATCGTGGTGGCAGAGCCATCTCCGAGAATTTAAATACCTCGGCCGAGCAAAAATAATAAAAAGACACGTATGCCTTAACAAAAAAATTTTATTCGCTAGCGTACATGGATAAAACTTTTATCGACCAGTTTATTATAAGCAGAAACTATTCTGAGCATGTACTTGTCTCATAAACCATTGCAAATAACCTTATTTTTAACAACAAAAAACATATATATGTAACATGTAAAAAAAAGTTTGTGCCCCGGCCGATGGTGTGACTCGCATACCATCCGAGCCTTCCCTGCGTGGTGGGATATCAATAGTTTTAAATTTCAAATATCATGCAGGGTTTTTATATATATAGCAATTTAATACTAACAATTAAGTATACTCTCCTACCATTAACAAATTAACCTTTTGCAACTTACAAAACACTAACAATTGTAGCAAGTAGGAACTGATTGAGACTTAAAAGTTAAAACACCAACACTGAACACTAAAATTGATAATTAAGACTTCAAAAAACTGATATCGGGAATCGGTGATATATTGGTCAATATCGGTCCAAAATTGGTCAATGTCACCGATATTATTGATACCGAAATTTTGACTGATATTCTGCTAGAGGTCTGATAACTGCTATAGCACCGATATTGACTGGATAGAGAAGGAATTGAAATCTAATTGGTTGTAGGGGTGTTCAACTAGAATTTTGAATAATCGAATGAATCGAATTGTTCAAATTTGATATTATGGAGCTGGATTTGGATTCGATTCGGAAATTTGAAGCTGGAGTTGAATTCGATACGGAATTCGATTATTGAACTCGAACTGAACCAAATCGAATTTTGATTTTTTCGAGTTCGAGTCGAACACTGAACACCCCTCGTTGACAAACTGCTATTTGACGAAGTAACAAAGCAAATGAACTAGAAATCAAATACAGAAACTTTAAGCCGATTACTAGATTACGGATTTAGAATTTTTATATATGGTAATTGTTTATTGGGTTGATCATTGGATTAAATATTAGATGTTAGAATTTAAAGACTTATTAGAAGCTCTTTTGTAATTGCGTCTCTCTCTATATGTGTGTGTATTTATATGATTATGTGTGCCTGTATTAAAGAGAATCCAAATTAGCAAATTCGAATTTGATTAGAATCGAATGTTGATTTTTTTTTGTGTGTAATCTCTATGGTAATGTTGCAATGGATTGATTGATTATACATGTTTCTCTAACAGGAATTATTCAGATTAACATGGATAGACCCGAAGCTAAGAATGCATTTGGGAAGGATATGTTGAGGGGATTACTGAATAGCTTTGAAGCTATTAGCACAGATCCGGCTGCTAATGTGTTGATGATATGCAGCTCAGTCTCTAGAGTGTTCTGTGCAGGTGCTGATTTGAAGGTAGATTTTGGACACGCTATTTTGTACAATGATGAAGTTTTACTTAAAGTTCTAGATCATAGTTAGTATATTGATGCAGATCGTTGTTAATTTGTTCATTATCTATATTTTGGTAGGAAAGATTGACCATGGATGTATCTGAGGTTCGAGCTACTGTAAACTCACTGAGGTCAACATTTACATTCTTAGAGGTGTGTTTCATCATTCTCATATAGGATTTTAACTATTTATGTTTTTGAAACATTTAGTTCTTTAATTAGTTAACAAATCAGGTTTTAAATGAACATTTCATGTTCAGGCACTTCAAATTCCAACTATTGCAGTTATAGAAGGAGCAGCGTTGGGTGGAGGACTGGAAATGGCTTTATCTTGTGATCTCCGGATATGTGGTAATGAACACTAGTTACATATATAGTTACTAGTTAAGGGTATTGCTAATTGAAAATAAAAGAAAATTTGCTGTCTTTTCAGGAGAAGATGCCAAGCTGGCGTTACCAGAAACCGGGCTTGCTATAATACCAGGGTATGACCAATACATACAAAAAGATAATTATCAGTTTGACTTGTTAACTAACGAAGATATGATAAGAAACTTATTTTGTTTAAGAATATGTTGTCATGTTAATAATTTTTGGTATTTACAGGGCAGGTGAGACACAACGCTTACCTCGGTTGGTAGGAAAATCAAAAGCAAAAGAACTTATTTTTACTGGCAGGAAGATCAGTGCCAGTGAGGCGTTATCTATTGGTATTATTAATTAAACCACTTTGTTCTTTATCTATCTTGTTTGCTTTTTGAAAACCATGAAAAGAAGAAAAGTTATGTAGGTCTCATCAATTATGCTGTTCCTGCTGGTGAGGCTTATTCAAAAGCGCTTGAAGTTGCTCGTGATATCAATCAAAAGGTACTTCTAATATGTTATGATCTTATAATGATCATTTACCAAGTGAAATAACTGATTTAATTGCTTAGTTTTAGCTGCTTAAGGTGTAATTAGACGTGCAAATGGGTCTATTTAAAACATATTTAATTTCTAAAAGGGTAAAACCGGATAAAATGAAGTTAAAAGGGGGAAGCTCAAATGGGGGTCAAATCGGTTTAAAGCCTCCTAAATCAAACTCTTCTTTTTGTAATCATATATTACACACTGATTATCTAAAATAGGTTGCTTTTTGAACAAAAAGTCAATTTAATCGGATATGATCTGTTTATTTACATGATTAAAGACGAACCCAAACAAAAACCAACGGTTTGGTTTTATGCATTCGTAAAACCAAATTTTTGCTTTTCGTTTTTAAGCCCAAATGGTCAAACCGAAACCAAAATGAACCAAAACCGAATGGTTTTCAAAAATTCAAAAACCAAATTTTTGGTTTTTGATTAGGTTTTGAGTTCCAGCTCAAAACCGATCCAGACTGACCCATATGACGCTCAACCCAACATGATCGTCGACAGAACCCGTTTTGACTTGCAAAACTTCCAACTCGCAACATCCATTGGCCCATTGCTATTTGACTAGTTATCCAGCATTCCAGCCTTACTGTCTGACCAATTCTAAACCATAAAATCTCTTCAATAACAAGAATTTGCAGATGGCATTTTTGATGTTTGGGTTAACGATTCGTGTTATCAGGGTCCTGTGGCAATCAGAATGGCTAAACGAGCCATTAACGAGGGTGCAGAGGTAGACATGGCATCTGCATTGGGTGTGGAGGAAGACTGCTATGAACAAACCTTGCATACAAACGATCGGTTAGAAGGATTGGTTGCATTTGCTGAGAAGCGAAAACCGGTGTACAAAGGAAACTGAAATGAAAAGAAACACAAGTCACATCTGTGTATTCAAGGTTTAATGTCAGGTTCTGCGAATAATTGGAATGGGCCTATTTACAGTGGCTTTAACTGTCAATAACTGGCTCGTGGCTATTTAACTATTTGTCTGCTCTGTCATGCGGTGGTTCGGATCTTTAAATTAAATGTGAAAAATATAATGCCAAACGGGTTGGCGGGGAATAATCAAGTTACGAATACTTTTTGCATCTTTTTGTCTCTGATACCAATATGCTTCTGAACCGAAACTTTAGTCGACAAGCTTACAAAGCTTACAATTTCTTAATCAAAACATGAACTACCAACCAATAAACCTAGCTCGGTACCTCCCATCTTATAGGGAGGAACCAAGCATGAATAGGAAATAATAATCCTAAATAAAAGGAAAGAAATAAATTTAAATAAATAACAAAAATCATGAAAATCTTCGAATTTGCTCGACGCTTCCAAGCTTTGTCCACGTGACCACACGGGATCACAAGATCAATGTGGTATAACATTGTCAAACCGATTGGCATGATGTACCTTGAGTATCCGGTGTGACTTCGACATGACTCCCACTCTAAGATGTGAGCAAATATAAGAATAAAGAAAATAGAAATATCAATTATTATTATCTTTTTTTTAATGGGTAATTTGAATCATTATTGGATTACCCGTTCATTTTCATTCTCCGAGTATCAGAGAGACAGAGACCACCCTACAGGTGAGAAAACCCGTGGCCCAACCCGAAACCTTTAATTATTTTTTTTGTCACATGTAGAACTTGAATGTAAGATCTTTCGATTTTAAATTAAAGTATTTAGATGTCTCACTTCAATTACTTAAACTAGGAATCATCGCATTATCATCTTTTCGGGAAGATTACAAGGAAATAGTGGACTATTTATCATCACATAAAACAAATTGAGAAATTAGACTGATCTAAATTCCTATTCAAAGTCAAAATAATATTAGTCTTGGTCTTTATTCTTATTCATATTTGAAGTCTTTTATCAAGCATTACTCATTGTCATTGCACGTGTGCTTACAAGTTTTTGTATTAATATCTCCTTGGAAGACACCAAAAAAATATTCAAATCTATCTTGTTTCTTTGAATCTGCGTTAACATTGGGTTAATATAATATTCAAATCTTAAATCTTTAACAGAAAATTATTACTTTTCAAAACAAAGAAAAAATAGAACTTTTTGTTTGCAGCAAAAAAAAAAATCCACTCTAAATTCTTTCAAACTTTGCACTTTTGCGATTTTTTTAAGACGGGACACCATACCATAAACAATAACTAAATACGAATACATGTGAAATTATCACAATTATAATTAGTAGACGATCATAAACAATAACTAAGCCATATAGATGCGTGCAATCTTGCGTTTCATTAGTAATACAACGAAAGCCAAGATTTACATTTTGTTTTACACAAAAAGATTAATAATATTCGCAACAAACGCACATGTAAGTTAAACACATTAAAAACGATTAACTAGAAACAGTATGTTCGCACACAAAAATGTCTAGTCAAAGACTCAACTTTCACACTTACATGTACATTAAAAAATAATAAGTTTTAGAATAACCAACTAGAGTAATACATTGCACGAGACTGTTTAGGACACTATCGACGTTAGTGAGGTGCGAATATGTAGTGGCAGCCCGGTGTTGTGATGATGGTGGGGAGGTATGTTTGTGCATATTGCAATGGAGGGAATGAGAGATGCCGTGCGATGACTTGTACTAGTTTCCTACTTGTTCACTAATATATGTTATAGTTGCTGTTGAAAATGTTTAAAAATATGTGGAAGCACCCCTTCTATGAGCATTGTATCCACCCATCGAAAACTTAACGGTGTTAGATTAACTCAAATTCGGGTCTATAGTTTAAACTTCAAAGGGTTTTAGGAAAACTTGAGCTTGAGTTGATAATTATTCCAACATGAGTGGTTGTATATATCATGAAAATTATTGTTTACAAAACAAACTCTATTCAAAAGCATGAATAGTTTGTTTATACTTTTAGGATTAAAAAAATGTTTATGTTACAAACACTTGATATTATCAACAACATATATGTTAATTTATATGCATGTTAAAAGACTTGCAATTGGCATAACATAACTTTTCTTAAGTCTTTACTATAATATAATTAAACAAACAATCCAATGTATTGGTGTGATTTTGGTCTATTTAGATGACATCATGTATAAATAGGATCTTGGAATTTTCTATGCTTAACTATAAATATGTCATTTATTTATGGACGCAACATATTATATTCTAAACAAATGGGACCCACGGTCACAGTCAGTGGACCATCAACCACTACAAGGAGTTCGCCAGGTGGAAACATTTTCACGCTGGACTCTGCTTTTTTTTTTTTTATCGACGTTTATAAGATTTGAATTTTCACCATTTTGATATGACATGAAATGTATTTTTACTAACGCTTTACAACCATTGTGACACTTCCGTTGGAGACTCTGCCTCCACCTTTATTCTTCTCTTCGGCGATCGGTCATCCGAGGAACTCGATGCTGATCTTGCCCTCCGTTTCGTTGTAATCCGAACCGGCTCCGGCTCACCCGAATTAACCCGAAGAGGAAAATTTAATAAAGCCCGAGAACCACGCATCCTATACGCCGCCCTGTCATACGTTAACGCAGCATCCTCTGCCGTCTCAAACGTCCCCAACCACACCCTCGCCCCGTTTTTCGCTGGATCCCTAATCTCCGCTGCGAACTTACCCCACGGCCTCCGTCGCACGCCTCTATAATGCTTCCCCTTAATTTCTTGCATCCTTCCAGCCGTCTGAGACGGAGATTCCGTCTGATAACTCGAAATTTCTGGGGAACTCACTAATATATCCGCTTCGGTTTTAACGGTGTTTTCGGACGTGACATTCGTTGGCGACGGCTGACAGTCAAAGTCCAACGCCTCGTGAAGAAACCGAGCGATTAACATATCATCCGAATCATTCTGTTCAAAGGGCAATTCGGTAAACAAGTCATTGCTTCGACAACTTACGACCGAATCATCTAGCAAATGACGACGAATAGACTCGAGAAGAGCGTATTCCGACTCGAACCCGTTACTTTGCATCATGTTAGCACGAAATGAGTAACAAAAGTGTTTTAAAACTTGTGTGTGTTATGTACAAAATATGAGACGGTTTTCGGTTGAAGGATAAAAAGGTATAAATAGGTGTGGAATATTGGGTCAGGTTCGTGCACCTGAGAAGAATAATTGTTTGGGATATTATTAAATAGAAAGTTGTAAATTAATAAGGTGTTTCATGTTTTGTCGGATACGAGAATGATGTTTCTTGGAAGCTCATGTTAGTTGTTTATTAATTGTGGTGGTGTTTTACTCACGTGTGTATTATTGTAGCAAGTTGAGTTGTTGGCGTAGATGGATGACGTCATTAGTTTCGGTCATCTTGATGATTTTTATGATAAGAGTATAAGACGTTCTTAATATAATTCATAATTTTAGGTGGTTGTAATAAATAAAGTTATTATATTGTACGATTAATTTAATATATTATGCTCAATATTGTCTTAAGAAATTTTATTTGGGAAAATTCTCTAAATAAATCATTTGAAAAGAAAGAAAATTTAAATGACCCATTAATAATTAATATCTTAAAAATGGACCAATAAATTTGGACTGAAGCGACGTGATTTAAAAGGATCTGAATCTCGTCTGCTTTGTCCAAATTTAAAGTGAATCCATATTTCACGTTCAAATTAAAAGTGAATACGTCTTTCTCGTCCAAATTTTAAATAATTTTGTCTTTCGAGTTCAAATTTTTAGAATTTTTTTTGTCTTTTTCTATAACACGTTTTTATCTCTCCTTCAACCTCCATCTTCTTTTGTTTTTTCATCATCATCATCATCATCATCTTCTTTTTATTTATTATCTCCAGGGATTTCTAGCTTTCGACTTGTCCGAGAAGAAAGATTTCGATAAACACGGAGTGGCTTCATCGTCAATTTCGTCATCTTCATCATTGTTACAGAAATCATAGTATAATTATCGATCAACAACGAAAAATCTTTGAACTTGACCTTTAATGAGTTTTCTTTTTATTGCCGGATATGAAGAAGAAAAGATGATGATGATGAAGATGAAGAAGAAAAAAAGAAGAGAGAGTTTAAAGGAGAGAGAAAAAAGTGTTTGAGAAAAAGACAAAAAAAATTTTCTAAAAACGTGGAAGACAATATTATTTAAAATTTGAACATGAAAGACAAGATTAACTTTAAATCTGGACGAAGCAGACGGGATTCAAATCTTTTTAAATCTCG
The DNA here is from genome assembly GCF_021521415.1 of Bidens hawaiensis. Classification (NCBI taxonomy): domain Eukaryota; kingdom Viridiplantae; phylum Streptophyta; class Magnoliopsida; order Asterales; family Asteraceae; genus Bidens; species Bidens hawaiensis. The sequence continues at coordinate 95,942 of NW_027505944.1, read as the reverse complement.
TCGCTCTAGTCCATATTTGTTGGCCCATTTTGAGAATATTGATTATTAATTGGTCATTTAAATTTTCTCTTTCTTCAAATGAGTCATTTAGAGAATTTTCCCATTTTATTTGGTGGAATCTCACAAACCATTCCCCAAGTCACGGCTTCAGAAACTTACAATCGCAATTGAGATCCGTTTATGAAACTATATCGCTATCTCCGAAACCACTTGTGGGGGGGGGGGGGGGGGTTGTAGTTTGCTTCAAAGGTACTTTTAGGAGTGTTGCATGATGGAACGGTCTAAAACTAGACTGAGTAATAAAAATACTCATCTATGTGAAATTAGGTTACAGTCTGTAAAAATACTCATCTATGTGAAATCAGGTTACACTATCAGCCGACTCTTTCACTCTTACTCCCTTATTTTTTGCTTCTTACTAATATTAATAGCTTGACTTTTACAAGTGCACAGCTTCGAATGGAGAAGTTCTTCTAACTGTGATGAGGCTAATCGCTTGCTATTTGTGCATACTACGTCTCATCGTTATGGTCAAGGGTCGCAACCCATCTTTGTTGAATCATATATGTTCTAACCTAGCATGAGATCTTTCTAACAAGGGTCATAATATCACTATGTCATGATTGTTGTGATGCTATCATATAGTGCTATAACATGAAATAAAAATGACTATACCATAATTAATGAGTATATTATAACCTTCTCATAAAGGGAATAAAAAACGAAAACATACTCTTAGTATAAGAATCTTAAACACCAAAGGGTCTTTGTCTCTTTAGTCTAGCGGTATTAAGAATCTGGATAAGTCTTTGTCTTTTTAAAAGTCTTTTTAAGAGGTGTAAGTTCAAGTCTTATAATTTTCAATAAATATGTAACTTATGAGTAGATTAGATAGCGTGTGAGTTATCCAAACAAATATCTAAATAACAAACAAAAGAATATACGAGAAAAAAAAATTGAAAATGGAAAATGTTTTCTAGTTGACGAGTTGACCTGAGTCTCGATCCAAAGTCTTTAAGCATTTTGTGTACAGACCCTTCTTTACGTTCATATATTTCTTTTATTGTTTTTAACGTTTTAATTTATTTAGAATAACAAAATGTATTTAAATTTAGTAACAATATATAAAAATAGCATAAGCTTAAATGCAGGGCCGTCTCTGAGATTTTTAGTACCTAGGCCGAACTTAAATAGAAAGGCCCGCAAGCCTTAATGAAAAACGAAATATACAAGATAAATTTTATAAACGACAATTAATGTTATAACAATAAACATAAACATATGATTTATTAATACAAAATTTATGAGAATTAATATAGTTATTTTAATATAAATTTAATTTTTTGAACTTGTTTAAAGGATTTGGTATGTTGTTGAAATAAAAGTTATAAGCAAAACTAAAGGAGTGAATATGTAAATAATAGGTTTAATTATAAATAAAGTGCAGGGGCTATTTTTTCCATTCACTGAAACTTAAGTCGTCATCTGTAATTCATCATCTCTGGTTCTCCACGTTAACGTCACTTAATTTCCGGCGAATATTTTCCGGTGAGTATATTTCCGGCGTGTTTTACACACCAAAGTTAATGATCGAATCAACTGATTGATGATGTCGATTGACTCGTGATTCTTTACTGATAAATATATAAACATTTATAAAAGTTTTGGCCCCCAAAAATTACGTGCCCCGGCCGGAGGTGCGGCTCGCACACCTCCCGGGCCGCCCCTGCTTAAATGGTAAACTGAATTAAATAGGCAGTGGTTGACCTAAAAGAAAAGTTAAGGGTAGCACGAGGTGAAATAATTTCGTTTAGAGGTAGCTGGTACGCAAAACGTACTTCGTCAAAAATAATAAAACTTGAAGGCTAGCCCACAGTCTATGCTGGATAGAAATAGGACTAACTCAATTCATAAACCAAATATTACGTCAATAGTACAAAAAAATGTGTGTGGGAACTGTATAATGTTGCCTTTTCTAATCTTTATTTTCAATTTGACTTGTTTTCAGCATAAATTTTGTTGAAACAGAGGTATATTCAAAATGTATTATTTTAGTATTGTAAATTATACACCTGCACGAGTACGACACGATATTGGTGTCATGATGAAGTGGAAGCAATTACCACTGAACAATTATACTATATCAAATACAGAGTATCTTTTTTCTTTTAGTTAGGAAGATCAGAAGGATTGATGAAGAAAGTATTACATTTATGAGTTTTCATATAAATTACGAAATAATAATGGTCAAATTCGAAGCGCAAGTAATAGAAGTCCTGGTCCTTAGGAGACCATATTTTCGTCCTCTATCCGTTTGTAACTTCAGATTCATACATGTGGCATTCGGAAGAAACGAAAAAAAATTTAGACTTTATTTTTTGAACGACAAACTCACACACTTAAAAATCAACTCATAAATCTACACCTTTTACTACAACTAGACTAAAACCGACAACCTCTTAAAAAGGGACACCGTACATTACACTTGGATATAGTTGGGCCAATGTCTTCTAGAAATCTCATGTTGTTTCTTTTAATTTGACAAAAGTCGGTTTAGTATGATACTTAAATATTAGTAACTAGATCTTAACTCAAGCTTTCATTTCTTTATGTGTTTCATTTCTAGAAGATTTATAGGCGTTGCTATTATCTGACCGACCATATTTATAATTTACAAATCTTTGTCCATTAATGTATAACTCCATTAGAAAGGCACACATGGCGACAATATCACTAAACAAAAAGACTAGCATGACGTTAGAAAAAGCATCACAAATTATAATAATCACTCAATTAACAAAATAACCTAGTTATAGAACCCCATTCAAGACATGTGTGGTGAGGCGTTGCCTATTCCATGTGACATCCCAAAAACATTACAACACTAATACAGATGTTTCCCACACGAGTTGTTTAGTGTTTTACTGTTTTTTACTCTTTTTTCCTCTAATCACATCCTCTCCGTGACGATGTCATACACACTAAATAGCATCTTTCAATTATGTCATCCCATTCTTTTTATTTATTAAAATTACACATTATATTAAATTGGGTAGAGGTTTATCATCCAAGATGAATCATGAAGATGACATAACACAATGACGTCAGCCGTCATCAACAAGGCAAGTTGCAACATAATTCACGTCTCTAAACCGAAATCAATATTAATATTTTGCAGTCACAATATAATATTTTATAATTTTACTAGGTTATAACCCGTGTACTACACGGGGCTGAGTATTAAATATTATAAAATTAAAATAATTTATAATACATAAACATCAATTATATTTAGTATTTCATTTACAATACATATCAATTTCACTTGAGTAGACATAGAGATATTTTAATCAAATTTCACTTTAGTAGATATGCAAGTTTTATATACTTTCAAACACTTGTTCAATACTTGAAAGTAGTAACCAATTATTTCATGATGCAAATACAATATACAAAGCATAATAGTGTCACATAATATACCATGAAATTTGAAATCTAAAAACTAATGAAACTACAAAGTTATCAAGATTTGAGATTCATCATACATGTAGCTAATAGTTGATCAAATCATATGGATAACCTCACAAGCTAAAAAAACAGCTTGAAAATTTGTAAATCTCAAATTATCATAACTTGCGTTTACGTTTTAATCTTAGGTGGTTTAATGTAATACTTTTAAAAAGTTAAAATTGCAAAGTTTGAGCCTAAAATCAACATTTAGATAATTTTTTAAATATGCATCAGAAGAACACTATGCAACTTCTTTATAATATTATTAACTTTAATGTTCATGATGGAAATAAAAAAAATATGATTTGTTAATATCATACTATATGAACACATACGATAATCCAATAATATAAGAGTCTCTCCAATGGAAGATCTCTAAAACATATCATGTCCTATTTGAAGGAGAGAGAGAATCTAGGTGGAGAAGAGATTGAGGGAGGTGCATTGGATTTCCGATAGGGTCTTTGAAGAAAAAGAGAGGAGAGGGGAGAGAGAGAATGAGGGTTTGAGTGAGGTTAGTGGGTGAGTAGGAGAGAGATAAATGATTTGTGTTTCAAACCTCTCCATATCATTGGAGATGTCCTAACTACCAATGTCAGTCAATATAACAAACAAAACTATCATTACATTCTAACATTACCAAATCCAACCATTGACTAATGTGCTACATTCAGTTAACTCACATAACCCAAAAGTTGTTATTCTCAGCATCAAAGTGTATAATATAGGATACAACGCCATTGGCAACGCCACCTCCACTTGCTGCCCAAAAACCACCATTATGTGTATAAAATACCTTGTTGCTAACATTGAGTGCATATGTATGGATATAAAATTTCAAATCATCACAAAAACATAATTAGAAAAGTATAAAGAAAATACATGAAATCAATATTAGAATTCTCATAAAAGAAAAGACAAAAATAAAATATTTAATAACATCAAATCAAAATTAAAATTTCAACATTCCAATTTTTGTTAAAGCTTGTTTTGACCCAACCAAAGTAAATATTTAAAATAATCCTTTTTACACGACCAACTTATGCTTTTAAAAACGACCCTATTTGACCGGAAAAAACACTAATGCGACCCTTAGTCACAAATCAATTGTAATACCTTGTCAAGCGATCACACCATTCCAAATCATCGGATATAACAATAGATCTCAGACCATAGTTGTTACAATAGCATAGGCGATGATAAATGTTTAAAAAAAAGTAAACAAAGGATTTTTAGTGAAATAAATTAAAACTCACTGGGTGCAATTTGCTAATTTAACTGCATTTGGTGAAAAATATGTAGTAAGAGCACAGGCAAGCAATCCGCACCATATAGCCTTTCTCCAGTCAAGGTCAAGAAGTCACCTGCATAAACATAAACAGTATGAGCCATGAGGTGAAGACATATCATCCAAATATCCAATTTTTTTAGTTTTGTAAATAAGATTAAGTACAAAATATGAAAAACAATTGAGTACACTTTTGGTAACCTGTTTAATTTATTTCTCCTAATTTAAACATAACAAATAAAATAAAATCTGAAATATTTCTATCAAGAAAATAATATCGATTTCACATCACTTATTGGTATAATTCACAAAGCACACAGCAGTATGACACACGTGTTGTTGGCTACAATAAAGATGGTGACATCAACAAAAGGGAGATTCATGTTACCTGTTATCCTGTGCACGATATCAGTTTTCAAGGTGCAAATAGACAAGGACAGAAGATGAGTAAGATGGTGTGAGTGTCTATTAGAAACAACTTCATATATTTCCTTCTTTTTCACATTGCAACAACAATTTCTGCTCTAAGGACTGCAACTCTTCACATAACCATTGAAAAACTGTGATCACAACTTCAACAACTGGATTCGAGCCTGTAACAAATAGATAGATGGTTAAAGAACTTTCTACAAATTTCCAAAATGATCACAAAATAAATTAGGTAAAAAGAAGTTATATGCACGCGCCCTTCTGCCTCCACAAAGAAGTGGTAGTTTAGGCATTTCTTCCCTTTTTCTTCTTAGAAAGTGCCACTGTAATCCAAAACAAAACACACACCACCTCGCTAGTGGTGGCATGAAAAATCCTTATCATTGTAGTCAACGCAAATCTACAAATTGGGAAATATAACATTTATAAAATGCAATGACATAAAAAAATATTCCAATATTACTGATTACCGTGTTTATTCGATTACCACCGTGGACCGAAAAAGGAGCTTACGTTGGGAACTTAATGGAGTCAACATCTCCATGTCGATCTGTTACCTTTTTTTTTATAAAACCTTGATGCTTAAGAGCACATTTTCTACCCTGTGAACCACCCCACGGTCCCTATATTATGCGTCTTTCCTGCAAATAAACAAAAAAAAAGTAGCTTTATAGTATATATATAAAAAATGGGTATTCAAATATTCTATCTATAAAAACAGAATTGAAGATTAGAAAACTAAAACTCTACAATCTCAGTTTGGATGGTTGACTGACTTTGAACAATATCGGCCACCCGAGAGAATCCTATCAATTCTCATATCATCATTATCGTAGCAATAAGAGTAGAATGATACATACAAACTGCAATTGTTCTCGCCATTCGAGTTCTCTTCTAAAATAATAAGCATAAACAAAGGTAAATTTAAAGACAACGGACGGGGTACCCAACATGAAAAGATAGGATCTCTTTGATTCACTACTCATAGAAGAAGTCTTTTACCCATAGTAACACCAAAATAAAGCTTTCATATACATTTACATTTGTATTTCTCAATTGCTTTTCAACAGAAAATTGATCCAGCACAAACATATACACAAGTATTCAAAAATGTAGATCCAAATTTAAAAAGGTAAATCATTCAGATATAAAGTTTATGTTAATTAATAGAAACATAGATATCAGGTAGGCGGGCAACAAGCTGCGCCATTCGCCATAAAGAACACCCTTTCTGAAATGCAAACCCTAACCTGCTAAAGACATGTCCCTCCCCCTTTGGAGTCGACACATTGCTATGCACAACCCGTTGGACCCTGGTTAGGAAACAGATAGCTTCCGGTGCCAAGGAGCCAAAGGTATCAAGAGGGACAAAAACATGTTGGCCAGCCGAGAGAATCCTTTACCGAGTCCACCTAGGTTTCGCTTCACACACCCATTATGAATTCAGTTTCAAAAGTATTGAAATTACCGTTCTTTATGGCTGGCTACAGAAAGAAACATCTAAGTTCATGAAATTGAGTCTCCTAACTAAATCACGAGCTGATTGTGGGATGGGATGGGGGATGAATTGATGCGGAGAACAAACCATAAATTAAATTCACATAGAAATAAGAGGGAGGATGGAGATGACGTAATAATGATTATGGAGTTATGAATCATGAGACTGATGAGGACGAAACTGATCTGGTAACCGCACAACTCCTATCCTCTAAAATTAACGTCAAAAGTCAAGACACTGGATGGAGAGGCCTGCCAGGTGTCAACATAACAGGATGTGAAAGTAAAATGGCAGGATGATGTGTGAATGACATGTGTTAAAAAAAACCCTATTTTATTATAATAGTACATATTAACAACCTTCTAAGAAACATCCGCTTCCACATATCAAACAAAACGGAAATAACTAATTAATTTTCAACTTTTTATATAATAAAATAGCTTTAGAGCCCGTGTAACACACGATATAATTTAAATAATTAAATTATAAATAAAGCAATATAAATTATATGTAGAAAAATATATTATATCTGGTACTTGTATCATTATACATAAATTCATTTTATTTATATCATAAAATGATTTTTTCTAAAAAAAGAAACTTAATAAAAAAAATAATGTATGTGCAAAAGCATACCCAGGAACAATTTATCCATTGAAAATTTTTCTCAGTATCATATATGTATAATTGAAAGAAATTTAGTTATGAACTAATTTCAGAGAATACTTCTCATATAATAATAGTTTTGAGTTACACCATGAAAAAAATTTTTGATAAGTTTGAGGGTCTTCTCGACTTTGCCAATTGACAAAAAAAATAACATGTTAACCCGTTCAGTTTTGTGAATGTTTTGCTTCACGTGAGCATAATTTTGTTTGACATGTTTCATATTTACATTACCCCTTTTTTACCCGTAACAAATTTGAGCAAAATGTAGTTAATTTGTATCAAACGATCTATTTACCAACTTTTAACCCGTAACAATCAAATTTAAGTTCCACAAAAAAAACCGAAACAATTTTTGATTAAAAAAACCCAAGAAACTAAATATGTTAAACTTTATTATATTTGAAAGTGAGTGATATACATTATTCTTACAATTAAACACATATATGTATAGTTTACTAAATTAACTGAAAAATAAATAGATAGATTTAAATCTTATACTTATAATATTTAAATGTATATGACAATGTACAAAAAATCAATAGATAAAGGGATTTATTTTTAAAAAATGAAACAACTTTTAAGCATATATTAATAATTTAATAATTAAAAAATTATTTCGTAAATTGGAAGCATATTAGAGTTTTTTTTTTGTTTTTTTATTACAATCTTCAACAATATACACAGTATAATATGTTGTTGATTTTTGGATTTCACCAAGTATGTTGTGAAATATATTCTAACAATGTATAGTAGTAAAATATGTAAATATTTATTTTTATAAAAGTGTGTAGATATAATATAAATAAAGTTTAAAAAAAGTGAATAATTTAATCATTTAATATATATAATATAAATGGAGTGTAAAAGAAAAATGAATAATTATTGATTTATGTCATGCATTAGTTTTGGAGGGAAAAAAATTATAAGAATTAGCCATAAACTGACAAGTATCTACATTATTTTACTTTACTAGAATAAGTAGATTAATAATAATCCAAACAATTAGTATCCAGAGGTGCACGAACCTGACCAAACATTCCACACCTATTTAACCCAAAACAGTCTCATGCATATTTTCCTCAAAAAACACACAAAAATCTAAACATTTTTGTTACTCATTTCGTGCTAAACATGATGCAAAGTAACGGGTTCGATTCCGAATCTGCCCTTCTCGAGCCTATTCGCCGTCATTTGCTAGACGACTGTGTCGTGAACTCGATGTTTTGCTTTTCGGACACTTGGGGTGAAGGTGATTTGTCCTTTAAACCGAATGATTCGGATGATATGCTCATCGCTCAGTTTCTTCACGAAGCGTTGGACTTCGAGTCTTTTATTGATAAAAAAGAAGAATCTACTTCAACCGATATGCCAGCAAAGTTGGAAAACACCTATGTTATTAAAACCGAATTGGAGTCACATTCTTTGACATCAGAAACTAACGGTGTTAAGCCAAAAATAGGGAAACATTATCGAGGGGTGCGACGACGGCCGTGGGGTAATTTGCGGCCGAGATTCGGGACCCGGAGAAGAATGGGGCCCGGGTGTGGTTGGGGACATTTGAGACTGAGGAGGACGCGGCGTTTGCGTATGACAGGGCGGCGTATAGGATGCGCGGTTCTCGTGCTTTGTTAAATTTCCCACTTCGGGTTAATTCGGGGTGAGCCAAAGCCGGTCAGGATAACCTCGAAACGGAGGGCGACATTGCCGGCAAGTTCATTGGAGAATCGATCACCGAAGAGAAGAGTGAAGGTAGAAGCAGAGTCCAGTTTGTAGTTATCGACACCGAGTGTGTGTATTGGCTGCTTTTGTGCATAAACAAAACATTTATTATTTTGGTATTAGTTAAACATGTAGAATTCTAAGATGCCAAGATGGTATTTGTGCATAATATGATAATAAAAACTAAGGGTTATCGAATTCAAAAAATTAACTTTTAGTCATTGGACAAGACTATTAAAAAACACTTTATTTCTGTTGGCACTTCAACACTAACAGCATACTAACTCTGTTAATCTTCTTACTGATGTAACAATTTTTTTTAATGATGTAATATGCTTATGTTGCATTAGAAAAAACTTGTAGGCCTAACACCTCCACTTCATATTCTCTATAAAACCCTAATCTTCATACATAACCACCAAGGCACCACCACCCACCCACCTTCACCTCAACCGACCAAATTCACCTCCGTCGCACCACCATCCGCTGCCGCCACTTGGGGAGATATTAAGGGAACTTAAAGCTTATATATATATATATATATATATATATATATATATATATATATATAAACGAATACATAAAAATCCTACATGTCGCGATGTTGTCGCTCTCCATTTTTTGGAGTCACCAGATTTGCTTGATTTATAAATGGAGGCTTCTCATGCATTTGATCCGAATTCATGGGTATGGGTCTTACCAAACCCAGGTTTTTCTTAAACGGGTTATAACATCTCATTAAATTAAGAATTATTCTCACCAAATTATTGATGTAAAAATCCTATAAATTAAGATATAATAAAAATTAATATCTTATTTATTTAAAAAAAAATATATATATTATTTAAATTAAAAACCAATTTGATAGTAAAAAAATAAATGGGTCTTGAGTCTGATCAAACCATAAGTATATTATTAAATTTCATAAATATTATTTATAATTAAAAACCAATTTTATAGTAAAATAAAAAAAAACGGGTCTTGGGTCTCATCAAAACCATATAGTTTTTAAACCGGGTTATAACATCTCATGTATTTGTGAAACAATTTATCATGAAACCATAAATATATTATTAACTTTGATATAATAAAAAAATATAAATTCAAAAAATAAATAAATATTAGAACAAACAATATAAAACAACTCTCGTAATACGGGGGATAAAAACTAGTATATATATACATATATATATATATATGGGATTGTTCAAGAGATAAGTCATTTTATTGCGAGAAGTGCGATAAGTTAATTACAACCCTTGATTGTGTTTGATCTAAGGCCTACATGAAAATGACAATCTTATAATATTAAGATGTCTAGTTTTAATGATTTTTAGAGGAAAGGGGCAGTTTAGTATTTTTTGTTTTTTTATATTACCATCTATAATACAATCATATTCATGAATTGTTAACATTCCAAAAATAACACATGTGCATATGAAAGTCTTTTTTAATGTTTACGTTACATTTACATTATGTTTTAATTTTGGATTATAATAATTTTAACAAATCACACATGCTGAATATTTGCATTGCATTTTTTATTTATTAGCTTATTAGTTTTGGTTAAAGACTTTTATGTTCAATTTTATTTGAGATAAAACAATAATTTAGCTCGGTGAAGGTTTTTTTCTAAACCTAGCAAATTATATATATTTTTTCTTTTTGTTATTAACATGTATTATGTGTAGATGTTGCATATATTGTAAGGATATGCGGACAACGGTTTTTGATATGTGTAGGTGTATAATGATTTTGTGTAGGAATAAAATTAGTATGAACCAAAATGTTATGTGTAGGTGTATGATGATCTATGTAGGTATTATATTTATGTGTGTAGGGAACCAAAATGTTATGTGTAGGTGTATGATGATCTGTGTAGGTATTATATTATATTCAAAATAAACATAAATATATAACAAATAAAATAAAAAATTATGATGTGAAAGATGAAACAAGATTTATTGAATCCAAAATAAGTTGTGTTACTTATTTACAAACTGACAAAGAAACAAAATAAATATATTAGTGAAATTAAAACTTTTAAAAATCATTAGTAGTTACCAAAATAACAACATTGAAATGTTTACCGTTATACCCTTACATATAATTAAATGATAAAAGGAAAAGAAAAAATATGATTGGTTAGTTGGACTTCACGCACTTCTCGCAATAAGATAACTTCTTTCATGAACTTAAACCGTATGTATGTATGTGTGTATGTGGGGATAGACGGGCAACTAATAGTATCATTCACTTAAAACAACAAATTTGAAGCATAATAAATTGTTTTGGATTACTTAGTATTGATGAACTAGTCCTATGTTTTGTTTTTTCTAATAAGAACTAACAGAGAAAATATAGGGAAACAAAAGAAGTAAGAAATTGATGGGCTATGCACAATATATTAGCCCCATTGGCTAGTAATATTTAATGGGCTATACGCCTGTACCTGGATTATGGATTACCGTGTAACCTTTCTGAGCCCATAAGCTGTGTGACCCGGAATCCAGCGGAAATTTGACTAGTATATAATTATTTTATTTAATTAAAACAAACAATATAGAACCCGATTCTCGCGGAATGATAGAGTTCATAATGGTAACCCGGTTCTCGCACATAATGTGTTTGAAGAAGTCAAAGCTATAAGTTACTTGTGGGTTAAATCTCGGTCAAAAAGGAAGGGCCTAACGGTGGAAGATTGGCGTAGTTTTCGATGGAAATAGGATTGTTTTGGTGTTTTTGCAGTTGGTGTTAGGCTGTTTTTGGTTTGAATTTGGTGAATGTTTTTATCTAGCTTCTTGCTAGTTTGTGAATAAAATCTTTTGTTGGTCTTTCAAAAAAAATTTAAAATAACTAGGTGATTAATTAAATAGCAATTATGAATCCATAAAATAGCAACTTAATTAAGATGTCTACAACCTTTTGTTAAAGCTTACAATGTTTTTAGTAGTTTAGTTTAATGAAAAGTTTTGTTAAAAATTTATTTTTTTATGAGCGGTTTAAGATAGAAAATAGTCGTAACTAAATAAGAACTTGTACATATTGCTTGTAAATAATCACGTGTAGTAAAAAATAAAAATAGAAGATGTTAGAAAGACGTTTTCTAAATATGCGATTCTCATGGTTTTAATTTATCTCATTAGCATCCATTAGATTTCTTAAACCTGATACATCTAACCGTATAGGATGAAATAAATAATAGTCAATGTAAATAAGCTGTAACAAATCCAGAAAATATTATTTTATACAAATTAATTGATTTGTCAAGTATTACTTTGAAGAGTAAACGTAAAGGGTAGGTTTAAAATTTTAGAGATCTCAGCCAAACAAAATAAATTAAAAAAAATAAGGTTAGGGCTTTATTCGATATAGATATACTGACATAGTAATATGATATGCATATATTTTTGCTTCGTGGACAAATTTCCAAAATCTTTCTTTGTTTCTACGGGTCTACATCTTATATATATTAAAACGAGGATTCAACCCTCCTCACTAAATTATTATTTAATTTTTTTAATATTTTTATTATTCAACTTACTATTTAATTTTTAATATTTTATTAATTATAACTACTAAATCACTGTCTACAATTCTATAAATATAAATGATGATATTTATTTCTTTTATTTTATTTTTATTTAAACTAATTAAAATATTTAACAAACTATATTATTAAACACTAATTTGAGCAAGTGTCGGTTTTACATGTTTTGTTTATCGGCTAAACGATTTTCCTAAACTTTGCTTTCATATTTTTTTTATAGTCCGTATTTACAATAACCGAAACTATTTTCATGATTTAAAATATCTCATCGTCGTATGGTTTTTTATCCGCGTTTCTATGTTTGATGCATTGCCTTTAAAATATATATTTTTTGGATTACTCATTTATGTTTACGAATTTGTGTTGGTACCGCTGATACTAACTGAATTTGTGTTGGTTCGCAGCTGTAACGTGTCAGGTTTTTGGTTCAACATATGATAATTTGTTGTATTTTGGCATTGATGGGTTTCTTTCTTTTGTTTAGTTTCGATGTCATAACTTTATAAAGAATGACTTCACGTCGATATGCAACGAGTTTATGGTTTAACGTTTTTACTTATATTTTTTTGTTTGATTTAACGGTCCCGTCGCGAAACGCGGGGTTTTAAATACTAGTTTTAGTTTAAATTGTAGTATGAGTCTTTGTGTGTTTCCAATCTATTCGCTTTTTTAAACAACATTTGCAACCACCCTTAATACCCAGATAAACCTTCCCAAGCTAGGATATCACACGTCAGCGATTGGATTTCAGCATGATTCATGCAAATATTAATCGGTTAGGTTTGGTAGTAATTTATTAGCATGACCGTCTTTAAAAACCCTTTAAAATTTTGGGGTATGGGACGAGCAAAAAAAATCCTAAAATCACGTTTTCAGAATTTCAGTTATGTGAAAGATAATACGACAATTTTACCAATAAGTTTGCCTTTGAAAACCAAAACAATAAAATAATAATAAGCATGTTAAAATAACTCATATAAAACACAAACAAGTTACTAAAATAATAACTCATAAAACACAAACACTACTTGAGGGAATTAAATCCATGACGTTTGTTGCTCATAGTCTAGTAAATGTCAAAATCGTCCTTGAGGTTTGGTTAATCACGCGACTTTTATCCAAAATGTTTCTTTTTCTTTTACGTACAAATCGTTAACTCCTATTTTCATCTCGAGCAATTATGGAAAAGTTATTATTATAATTCAATGCAGAGGGACTAGAAGGTAATAATTTTAGAACTCGTTTCACTACTGTGTCTCATTCATGTGAAGATGTGGAAGATGATGCGGGTGGTGGAGTATTGAGAAGATGGATTAAAATGAGAGAGAAAGAAATACATTAAATAAAAAATGGATTTTTATGCATATTTGTTTATTGTTTCTTTAGTATAATAATAATAATAATAATAATAATAATAATAATAATAATAAACAAATTGGATAAAAAGACAGTATTGCCCCTGACATAACGAAAAAAATAACCGAGTTAATGATTTGGACATAGTAAGAAGTGGTAAACTTCAATGGTCCAGTTTCAAAAAATAAATTTTTTGATAAAAACCGTATAATTGACCAAACCTCAGGGACAATTTTGACACTTTACTCTTTATGTTCTTTTATCGATGTTTAGATTTGCAAAACCGTGCCACCGCAAGTCTTTTTCACAATGACCTCGTCGCCTCTCGTTGTAACGCGCGGGCTCGTGTTTACAGGTGTGATATAATAATATTTATGTCAATTTAAATTTAAATTTTAATATATAATATAAAGTGTATCATAATTCAAATGGAACCTTCCTACTTCCCAGCACACCGTGACGACTTGTGGACTATTTCCCTATAAATATAAATATTTCCACTCTATCTTTACTTCATTCCAAATACTTATTATACTCCATACATTTATTAAAATCTTCTACGTTACCAACATTATTATTATTATTATTAACCATGGTGACACCTGATGAAGTTGCAGCTCTTGAATTCATCCGGCAACACCTTCTCGACGAATTCGATTCGTCGCCTATAGACCAAATCTTCACCGATTTCACCTCTTGTAACTCCAACTTCAAATCTTATGATATTTGCATCAATGAATCCTCATGCACAAGCAGTTCAAGTTCAGGTTCATATAATAACTACACTAGTAGTCACTATGGTACGGTCGAGTTTTTAGAAACCGAAAAACTCGATCTGGAAACCGAAAAACATGTTAAGAGAAAAGACTCAAAAGAGTGGAGTTATAGAGGAGTGAGGAAGCGGCCGTGGGGGAAGTATGCGGGCGAGATAAGAGATCCAAAACGACGTGGATCTCGGGTTTGGTTAGGTACGTTTGATAGTGCGATAGAAGCTGCAGAAGCATACGATAGAGCTGCGTTTGCTATGCGGGGAAGTAAGGCGATTCTGAATTTTCCACTTGAGGTTGCGACTTCTAAAAAGACGCAACCTGAAGTGGATGATACAGTGACACAGTCGTCAACTGGGATGCCGTTTTGGAAATAGACGGCTTTGTGGCAGTTATTAAAATAACGGCCAACGACAAATATTAAATTTGGAGTTTGGCTCATGATTTGGAAACTGTTGTGATGATATTATGGATATTAATGGGAGCATATATGTAACTTTGGAGTTGAACAAAAATGAAAAGTTTTTCTTTGATTTTTTGTATTTTGAGAAACATAATATCTTGAGTTCTATACCAATCTTAAGGGTTATTGAATCCCATTATAAGATAATATGTAATGATTTTAATACCTGAATGATACAAGATTAAGCATATACTAGTTCAAGTCCCGGATTGATAATCAAACACGGACTAAACGAATAACTCTCGTTTATATTAATTAGAAAATCTCACTTAAAAACTGATTACAACTCTCAAACCCTAACTCGGTTTGACTCTTGATGAACCCTAACTCGGTTGCATCTAGTTGAACCCTAACTCAGTTACATCTCGTGTGTGTGACTCTTAGATGAACCCTAACTCAGTTGCATCTCACACCCATACTCTTAATGATATAACCCACAAGCTCGGGTATATATACTAGTTTAAACATGAAAAACTTAGTTAGACTAGAATACAAACTCATTATCATACTCAATTATTAATTAGTAAAAACATATTTAGATAATAATTAATAAATAAATGTCTTGTTGTTCAAGTCATTGGCACGACTTGTTCATCAAGTAATTTATTTCATGTAAACCAAATCACGTGCTCAACTTGATTAACAAAACACCAATCCATCATAGGCTCGATGGATCGACCAAACCCGCCTCATTAACTCGAGGACGGGAATTAAGTCCAACAATAGTAGTACTAGAAGAAAAAGGTCATATCTTGATGGTAATTTTCCTTCACTCTAATTTAAAAGGTAAGGTCCATGATTCAAATCCTGCAAAATTTAATAATTTATTGAAGTAGAGTAAAAGCAGCGTTTTATTAAATTTATTAGTGACAAAGGGCTAAAGGGGTATGACATTTAACCAAATTGTTATTGGTTTTAATCTCACTTGATACATGTGAATAAAATAAGGTGTAAAAAAATTAGTTGTTAAAGAAAATAAAAAGGAAAATACTTGAATAAAATACTTAAGATCTTTGATAAAAGGAAATGATGATTGAACCTTAAATTTAAGAAAACGGTGAGCTAAGCTTTCTAATCTTTAGGCTGAGGGGTGTGGGGAGCTTTAATGGGGGCTTTAGTGGGGGCTCCAACCAATAATATTATGACGTGTGGCAGAGAGAGAAACTGGATAAGGGGGTTGTTGGAGCCCCCGTTGGAGCCCTGGCCCCTGGTGTGGAGGGGCTCCAGCAGGGGATCCAGCGAAATTTTATTTTTTTATAAATATATTCAAACAACGACATTTTTTTGTGTTAGTTTTGAGAGGATTTTAGGAGGAAAGGTGTATAATTGTGAAATGAAGTATATTTTATAAAGGTATATATTTATAGTTTAAGAAAATATTTTTTTTTAATTTAATATGAGCTCAACGGCTCTTTTCCGTAAACCTATATAGAAAATATATTTTTTTTTTGTTTTTTTCGGCTCCCAACGATCCAAAATACCTCAAAAGGTGTGCTCCTCTCTCTCTTCTCCCGCTAACCAGCTCACGCCTGGATTGTTTTTCGCGTTAGCGCCCCGTTAGCGCCCCCGTTAGCGCCCCGGTGGTGTGGTGTTAGCGCCTGGAGGCGCGAGCGGAGGGGCTCTAGCGCCCCCGTTGAAGCCCCACACCCCTCAGCCTTAGTTACATTTATAATCTACAAGCTAAGCTCAAACAAATTGTCCATCATGTCAACTGTCAAGCATTCATTATCGAAGTCCTTTAGCGTCAGGAATTTTTTTTGAAAAATTAGTTAAATGTCAAGATTGTTCTACTACATTTCTTAAATTTGGCATACTACCGGACAATAGGTCAAAATTTATAATATTAAAATTCAATATTCCTCCAACTTGTATTATTAAGACGCTTGGTGCGGTTCGGTGCGGTTGTTAGCTAAAATCGAAACGAAAATCAAAAGTTCGGTTTCTGAAATTTTTGAAACCATTTGGTCTCGGTTTTTTCGGTTTGGGTTTTTTAGTTTTCTTTTTGGAATCAGTTCGGTTTCTGTTTTTGCCATTGAGCTTGAAAATTTTGGGCCGGAAAAAAAGTTTGGTAAAAATAATGAATTTAGGTATAAATAATTTTGTTAATTGTAAAATAATTAATTGTTATATTTTTTACCAAAAATATTTGAGTTACATATTCATTAAATTCTTATAAATTAGTTAATATAAAATATAAATAAACAAAAAATTAGAGTTCGGTTCAGTTTTTACAAAAACATAAAATCAACTATTGGTTTTTGTTCGATTTCGAATTAGTTTATTCGGTTTTCTGAACACCCCTAATTTTATCTACCATCAAATAATAAACTTTCTATTTATTTATTTATTGTAATAAATGTCTGACACCTAACGTTTATTTCCTGACTTCTAGTAATATTATGTGTTCGAGTCGTTCAAAGTAGTAATAAGTTATAAGTAAACTAGTTTGAGGCTCTGTATTATACGTGTAGTTCTTAAAAATACAATATTTAATAAATAATCAGTATACAAGAAACAATAAACCTGTTAAACACTATTAATACAGTCGTTGTACAATAGTCTTTAAAACAATTTTAAAGTAAAAGATAATTATAAATATCAAATGTTTGAAAACCAAAAAAAAAGTAAATATTAAATTAATAAATTTTGAAACATAAATTCAATAATGTAACTATTATTTTATTATTATAAATTTGTTAAAAATGATGAGGTTTAATGTAGAAGTGACAACTGACAAACTTTATAGTCTTTTATTAGAGAGTATAGATTTTAAGGGTGTTTATTGAAGAAACAAAAATTTTCAATGCAAATATGACTTATTTTTTTGTTTTTATTTAAATTGTATGTGTGAATATGGATGTCCCAGTGTCGGAGTTAATAGGACAAGTATCAGCATCATGCAATTTTAACTTTGACTTGGACTTTTATTTCGAACCCATGTGAACTTTTCTTGTTTCATCAAACATTTTTGACTTTTAGTTATTATATGACTTGGTCAAGTCAATATATCAACTTTGACTTAATAATTTGCTACCTGTCACAACAAGATCACGAGATCATGCAACAATACCCATACCCCATGACTGAAATGATGCCACTGACTGGAATCTAGAGGTTCCTGACTTAGATGGTTGCCACTTTCCAATCCTCCCATCTCTCATCCGAGGCGATCTCTCAAACTACGACGCCTTTATACCCCCCCCCCCCCTTCTACCACCAAGCATCATTCAGACCAATGTTGCAAAAGTCGCTAAGCGGTCCCTAGGTGGCCGATCCCCTTGGAGGTAGTACTCGGAATACTCGGGGAGTACTCGGACATGATAAATATATAGAAAATTAATTTTTGGGTAATATATATATTTCAAATATTATAAGTTTACTAATACTTATAACAAAATAAGTGAATATCAATATAAATAAGAGAAATACATTTTAAAACACTAAATTATTCTAAAAATGTTAATCATTAATTAAAAAAATGATATTCGTTCTTTAATATTATAAAAATATGAATTATGTTGTATTTTTTAAGTCAAAATAGACCCAAGTTAACCGATTAGATGTGATTCTGGCTAATGTTGACCACATTTGTACAATTTTTAGTAACTAGGCGAAGTTAAAGAAACTCCCCTCGACACCATACCTTGTAGCAAGTACTCGGAGAGTACTCGGCCTTGTATACCTACTTTTACAACATTGATTCAGACAACTTTAAGTTTTTGTGAGTTTAGGTTTTGAGATATAGTTCAGGATTTGTATTAATTTGTGTCTTCCACATGATAATTGAGTTTTCTTATATTCCATAATTATTGGGTCACACTTTATTAATTTCAACACTCGATTACGTGTATGTTCAACTTCTTAAGTTTTGGAATGTAAGTGTTTGTGTAACACCATACACAATTACCACATAAACTATGGACGAAAGAGGTGTTGGGTTTAGACCAAGTGTTATGGAAAGAGGTGGCGGAGTGTCACTCCTTGCCACCTCATCCACTTTTACACTCTGCCTCCTCTTCTCGCCATTAGCATAGCGCCTGCCTCACCCTGATATCACCATCATTACATATTTAGAACTGTTTTTATTCGTCTAAACTATCAGCATCACCATGATTAACTAACCCCCTCCTCCATTAAAACTTGTTTTTTTGGTTGGTTAGTTTAAGCCCACTGGCTACGTGACATGACATGACACTTTAACTAATCAAACCACGCCAAACCTTGAATATCAGCTATGTGTTTTGGGTTTAATCACCATTCGATAATCTCATAATTAAATTGTTTCTGGTGAGCTTTAAGCAAACCCAATATAACTACTACTACTACTATACTACTTCATGCATCACAAGTCATACCCAGTCTCCCAAGAAAGCAGTTAAGCAAACCCCCCAAGAAAGACAATACACAGTTGAACAACTCCTACTTATTATTAATAAAAGTATCCAACAACTTAACTTTTATCTTTCTCAAGTTTCTTGAATCCAATTCAACCATCTCAAATGAAAACATGCAACTTCTTCACTCTCATTTTCTTGATCTTTACATTCATGCAAGTTCTTGATGGCAAACTCACCTCTAAAGTATGCAACCATGTTAAACCCCATCTCAAGTTCCCATTCAAAATCAATTCTTTTTGCAAACACAACCAAACCATGTTGAGTTTTCGCAATTACGGCAACTTGGGTGTTAAATCCATCTCCTATGATCCCAACAAACTCACTTTAACCGCCCCGAAAGATTGTGTTTTCGAAGTGTTCTTGAATCTCAATCTTTATTCTACGCAATTTCGGTATTATCATGTTGTCAAAAGTTACAAGTATTTGAATTGCTTTAATCGTTTGGAGTCTTTCGAGCCGGTGCCATGTTTAAGTGGTTCTAAACACTATGTTTATGTTGTGGAGTCATCTTTGCATGCGCCAAGTTCTTATGAGGTTGTGAAAACGGTATTGATTCCGTTTTCATATAGTTCGTATGTTTCGGATGATAGTTTCGGTCTTGATTTGACTTGGGATTCTGCTGGTTTTGAAGAGTTTGGTGTTCGGTCCATTGGATCGGGTAATGTTAAAGATATTAACTATTACTTATTGTTAGGGTGTGTATCTTTCAGTTCGGTTTTGGGTTAAAACCAACAACGATGCCTCGGTTTTTGATTTTTGAATACTGTTCGGTTTCGGTTTTTGGTTTGACTTCACTTTTGGTTTTTTTGGTTGGCTTGTAAAATTCGGGCCGAATAATAAAAGTGGGCCAAAATGAATTAATTTGTGCCTAAACTTTTTTTTGTTAGTTATTAATTAATTGATTATTGTATGCATGCGTTAAAATATATGGGTGAAACTATTTATGAAACTTATTAATTACTAAATGTTTAAAATAAAAAACTATTCAGTTCGTATTTTCGGTTTTAGTTACACACAAACCCGAACTGAAAGTATGGCTTTCTAGAAAACATAAAATGAAACCGTTAGTTTTTGTTTCGGTTCTATTATTTTAGTTTTTTTTACGCCCCTAACTTATTTTAACTTTTGAAGTCAAAGTCAAAAAAATTTAGTATCAAAATTTGAATTTTGACTTTCTGGTTTATATATCAATACTCTTTTGGTACTCAATTTGGTTTCTCACATGATTTTTTTTTTCTTTTGGCAGGATTAAGTGTGATGTTTTTAGTTTTTGTGCTTGTGGGATTAGGATATATGAAGTTATATTATTTGAAGAAATCACCTAGCAATCAACATGAATTGGAGATGTTACTTGGAGAACACCAAATCTTGTGGCCATTAGATTGTCAAAATGGAGCGAGAAAGCTCGTAGTTAGGAATTATAATTGTTGCTAATGTGAGGCTAACTTACTTGGTAGTGGTTCTTATTTTCTTAGTAAGAGGTTCTGGGTTCTAACGTAAACAAAAGACGTTTTTTTTTTCTTGAATAGCTAAAGTTTATTCTCACATATTTTAATTCAGGTATTAACTGAGACTAGAACCCATAGCCATTTGATTGTAAGTCACACACCTTTGTCACTAGATATTTGCCACAAAAGACGTATTTGTATAGCAATTTTGGGAGTAGAGTATTAGGTATTGTAAGTTAAAAAGAAAAGAATTAGGTTTCTTGGTATAATGTTTAGGTTCCAGTTAAATCTTCAAAACAAATGTGGCATGATTGTAACGCGTTGATGGAATCCCTCCAAAAGTGCAGATGACCATACTTTCCTCTCTTTTTTTTTCTTTTTCTTTTTTGTTTCCCAATAAAGGGTTGAGTCAATTTCATCTTCACAAATGACTTGTGATAGGTGTTAAATTAAGTCAATTTAAATGTATTTAGAGGGTGTTTGGGATTGATTATTTAAATCAACTTATAACTTATAAACTTTTTGAAAAATAATAAGATGTTTGGGATTTGCTTATATTGTAATAGGAAAAGTTTCATAAGTTACAATGTTGTAACTTATTAACTTAATGAAAGTTATAAGGATGTAAAATAAGGAATCCCAAACACCCCCTTAACTAACATATTGTTTTTTAATATGAAGTAAAAGTTTAAACTCATTGCACATGTTATTTTTTGTGTTTTTTAATGTACAATTTTAACTAGTAGGTTGTGTTCTTCAATGTAATTTAAAATGGTGGGAAAAAGGAACTAAAGCACTGATTTTGAACCTAAATCATTACTAAAGTATCCTTGTGTCAATAACTTTTGTTTTTCTTAACTCTCAAGACTTCTCCTCAAGAGTATTTAAATCAAATAAAATCCACAATGGACTGGGTTGTTATGTAATTTATATACAATACTCTCTGGGCTGCATTAACCTGAATTAGGCCCATCACTTATTATGAACAGCATTTAGCACATTATATGTGGCCCGTTCAATTTTCTATAAACCAGACTTGACCCACCAGAAAAGGGTTCTTCTCCCCTCTCTACTCTCTAGTCTCTAGTCCTAAGTTCAAACTAACAACTCTCCTTCCTTCACAAAAACTAGAGGTGTACATAATTAGTTTATTTGAAAAATCGGTTCGGGTTATAAACCGAACCAGGTTGATCCACAAGTGATAAAAACCAGTTAAGGTTATAAACCGTCTTAGAAGGACAATTTTTTATCCTATCAATTCAATTTGGTTCGGGTTATAACCGGATTGGAGGAAAAAAGTATTATATCGAATCACGTCAGGTTCAAATCGATTTCAGCAAATGCAACTGCAAACTGGTATACTAACTCACGGACTGGGTCCGGTGAATTGGTGAAGTTGAGTGGGTTAAAAAGCAGTTTACAAGTCTCATACTGGTTTTTTTTTACGTCTCTAATAAAAACTCTCTTCTTCATACATACTTATATATACTTCTATATATTCGCCATTCATTTAGATTTATACATATCATTTGGTCATGAGAAGGTTATTCCTGAGGTTTCGACCCTGGGATCCGTATGAATGGTTCATTTCGTTGCCTTTGTTTTGAAACGCGACGTTTCATTAAACACAACAAACTAGCAAGCAGCTAGTTGCCAGCCACTCAATCTACCGGATCTATATAGCAACATCTAACATGGTTGAAAGCAAAGAAACTTTGAAAATATCATACCTTTTCTTTAACGTAATTAATGTTTTTGAAAAGATAATTATAATCTATGAACCGAAATTTAAGAGAACCGGTTGTGGTAGCGAATCTAGACAGGGTTTGGATTTGGGTCGGGATCAATGCGAAAATAGCGATGCGAATTATAGAAACACTTACTATGGATTTGTATAATGTAAAATTATAGTTTTCTTATCAACCAAAACATTACTAGACTTAGAAGCTGATAGATCATAGATGATAACGCCTTAAACAGAATAAAAAAATAGTCTCACATACTATGTTACTATGAACTGAGGGTCTCACTGGAAGTCACCTCTCTATCCCATCAGATAGAGGTACGGTGTGCCTACATCCCACCCTTCCCAGATTGCCAGACCCTGCTTATAGTTTTGCTATGGGTGGGATTCTACTGGGTATGATTGTTTGTTCTTCTAAGTTGGGCCTGCTAACGTCAACTAGGCCTTATAAGAGACGTGGGCTTATGTGTTTGAGGACTTATGGGCTGGGCCATACACGAAAGAACAAGCCCAAACCTCTGGAATATATAATTTTGTAAATCTCAAAATAAATATTAGAAATTTAGAATCAGTAACCCTGCAATGAGATTCACCAATTCCCTTCATTATCTTTTATTCGAGAATAATTTTGGTTGTTTGTGGTTTGTAACCCATATTAACTAAATGAATATTTAGAAAGAAAAAAAACACTATGTTGTCTATGTTTACTAGTCAATTTTACTTAAAATATTGTTTTACACTTTCTTCATACCTCATCAATTCAGCTACCCGTTTTATATTTTTTAAACAAAAACGTAAAAGTTGTTAAGGTTTGTATCAAAACTATACTATTATAACTAACATTTTATCCTCTTTAATTCGACGTCAGTATTGGTATCGACATGCTATTGTTTCTCATGACATGAAAAAAATAATAATTACTCTATGTATTCACTAGAACATTAATGTTTCCATGACGGTAGAAAGTAGCCCTCGATTTTAGTATTCATTGCATTACGTTTGTAAATTTAAAGTCATGATATCATATGTTAAATTTTGTTTTATTTGTAATTTTTAATTAAAATTTGAATTAATTAGGTTGTTTGAATAGAGTAGGGCCATCCTTAGGGTAGTCTAAGGTAGTTCAGGATAAAACCGAGGTGTCAGTGCTGGATTGGTATGCTGTTAAGATACTTTAAAATGTTTAGGGTTTTGTCCCCCTCTACCTTAAGATATGCTTCAGTGTGACACTGACCCATCACCCATTAGAATCGTTTGTAGATAGTGGCACCTAGCATCCATGCAACTTTATCACGAAGATATCACCCAATAACAACCGGTTTTTTCATGTGTTTCACTTAAGTTATTCATATATGTTTTTTGTTGTTTCTTTAAAGTCACTCAATTTTTAATAGTTGTCTATTGATTGTTTGAATGTTGTGAGCTTTTTAAAAAATGTTAATTTTGTTACTATTAAGTGGCTTAAATACAAGTATATAACATGTATAGAATTATTTTATTCTCTAGTAATATGATTCATCGTGGTAAAGAGAAAATGGCAGAAGATGAGTAATGTAATAAACATAATTAAGTAGTAAAAAATGAAATAGGGTGTTATACAATACAATACAAAATCAAATTTCTCATTCTAGAATGCATATTTATGAGAATCAAAAGTATCCAAATTAATTTAAAATCCAATTCATTATTCATGGTCTAATCTAAACCATGTTGCTAAAAGTAATAAGAATGTGGGTAGGTAATCCGTAATTGCATGAAACTTGACATATCATTCTAATTAAGTTAGTCTTTTGATAATATAGATATATATTCTATTTAGGGCCTTGAGCATCTTTACATACAATAAATTGAAAGCAATTGATACTTGTTTTTCGATTAACATGTCCACATGCCATTTATTTATTTTTCTCTAGCACTCGTTTAAAAAATATCAAAATCAAATCTTTTAAATCATATTACTTTTAACTAGTATTAGCTTAATATGTTTCTTTTTTAATATTTCATTCTCAATATCTATAAATGACTAATTTGAAAATATATTTTTTAACTAACTAAGATTACTTATGAGCATGGGATAACCCGATCATCTCAATTACTCGAGCACTGAACCTTAGGGTTCTAGGCTGGCGCGTTCCCAAGAAAAAGCTTGTACATTAGCTCGCACCATCAGTCAAATTTTTTTTTACCATATTATTTACGTTAAACTGGAGTATCTTAACTTAACTTTCAAAGTCCCAACTAGTAATTTTACGCCTTTCCTTTTACATTATATAATTCTTAATTTCAGATAAATGAACACAAGTATTTAAAATATTCGTAGTTTGTAGGGGATGAAAAAAAAAGTCCTAATACACATAGTCAAAAGAGTAACCACTATGACTTAATAAAACCAAGAACCAACTCACATCATCATGAACTAGAAAACCATTCTCAAGATTTTCAAATCTCTCTGACTGAAAAATCTATCAATTAATTTCATTACAATTATACGAGAAGACTAATAATCATATGTTGACTCATAAATAGTAAAACTATCTATAATGTTTTTTTTTCTTATTTTCAAGATATTTCCTATAAAATTTTTACATTGGGTTTATATAAGTAATTGTTTTCTGTTGACAAGTTTTTCTCTTCATAAGTTAATAATTATATTCAATGGTGTTACTTTTATGCGGTTTTACCATAAGTTGTACTCCTATGAATATTTTTGTGATGGTACCATCTGAATTTTTTCTTGTATAGTAATTTCTTTTTGGAAATTAGATATACAAAGTTTCAATTTTCACATGACTTTCCTAATTGTTTTGGTGTTAATTGCATGACCATATAGATTTTCAAAGTCAATAAACCATGTATAGATGTTGTACATTCTAAGTCAAGAGGGTTTGTTAGAAAATGATTTAAGTAAGTTATGTGTAGATTTTCAAAATCGAATCATTAGATTTGACTTCAAAGTATGAAGATAGAAAAACTTTTAACAATAGTTTTTTTTTATGCTAAAACACTGAGTAGTTTAGATTAATGTAAAGATAGTGTTTGATTGTTTGAATGACCATTGTGAACATAACATGACAATTGACAAAGACCATGGTATTAGATATTCAATATTTTTTAAGAGATAAGCACCTTTTGCATTTTGCATTATGCATTATGTGAACGGGTGGATGCACTTTGCAACCCTAATTCTAAAAGCAAACATACTCCTGACGTTAATATTCTATCCCCACTTTGAGTACAGATAAAAATAATAATTAATCGATGTACAGAAATGGTTAAACAAAATATTCTTGTCATTTATTTATGCTTTAACTTAATATGAATATTTTTTAAGTTATCCTTAATAAAAAGTTTGATTTTATATCATTTTGAAATGGGTAGAGGATAACATCATATACCATTTTGATTGTGAAAATTAATCTTAAAGTCAATAAACTTGTTACCAAATCAACCTTCACTTCTGGTTTATATTGCCAAAATGCCTAACACCAACTAACATTATGCCTCTCAATAATAAAGTTAAAAGCAACTTCAACCTCCTTAATTCCCAAAAAAATCATTTTGTTTGCCTTTAAATAACAAATCTTGTTCGAATAAAAATAAAAGAAGTTTTAATTTCTAAAGAATTGTATATGAATGTTTAATCTTAAGACAATTGACATGATGTATAATTGTATATTATTTAAGAATGAACACAATTTTAGATATTAGTTTTTGTCATGATAAATTATATCATCACCTTATATTGTTGTTATGTCACACGTTATCGTACATCATATTTCACCTAAGGATTTTTTTTTTCTTTCAAACAATTGTGGTTAATTACTTTTGCCGGGGGGGGGGGGGGGGGGGGTAGTCACATAATAGTATCCAGGTTTTTAAAACGTTCCAATTAAGTCACTCGTGCATTTTTTTAATCAAATTGGGTCACTAAACCTTCAAATCGAGCCATCATCATAATTTTTGTGTCGAGAATGAAATGGAGGAGAAAATGTAGGGGTCAAGATTTCCTATCTACATAATTACTAAAATATAAAAAATGTTAATTATATTAAAAATAAAAAGATATATAAAATCCACGCCATCAATCCACCTCAACATAAAAAAGTAGTTTTAACTGAAACAAAAAAGAAAAATGTTAAAAAACATATTAAAACCTATAATTTAAATAAGACATGAAAGCTGCATGACTTAATTTGAAGACTTTAAACTTCAGTGTCCTAATTGATTTACTCTTAAAGCTTGGTTAATGCAAAGTTACCACTTTGAAATTTTATGAAGTTACAAGTTTATATAAATTTTAATAAAATTCTTAATGTTTTTAAATAAATGCAAACCTTTTACAAGGGTGTATATAGATATCCTTATTTTCAATTTTATCTACTTTTGGCCATAATTTCATATTGTCTTTATAACATTAACTCATACACTCTCTACTTTACACATAAAAATTTATCTATGTTTTTACATCTACTGAATTTGGACTTTCACCCTTAGAAAATATAGTCTTATCTAACTCGTTAGTGTCATTAAGCCAGACTAAATACCTAAGTTTCATTTATCTATTTTTCTTTTTTTTTTCATTTAGCATATTTATTTTTTATTCGCTTTTAATGATTAGGAGTTTTTAAAACCAACTAAGACTCAAATATTTTTTATTAAATTATTGATATTCAAGAGAATATCTGAATGACTTTGAAGCATGTGACAACAGCGCAGCTATAATCATTTACAATGATATTCATTTTATTTTTTAAATACATTTCAAATAGAAATAAAGTTCAATTTTCTTATTAAATTAAGACTGGGAGTCTGGAATGTGATAATAGAGAAATTAACAAATATTTAATTAGTAAGGGGAATTTACAACCCTAATAACACGTCTCTTCCTCCCCTTTCAAACAATGAGCATTGTCTGTTTCTTCTCTTAAAAATCTGGAAAGAAGAATAATATTATAAAAGTATAAACACTAAAAAAAGTAAAATTTTACAAAACCATCCTTAAAAGTAAATATAAAATAAACCCCACATTCAAATTGGTCAATTAGACCAAATCTATAGATCCTAATCAACCAACAACTCCAATCATTTCATATCATACGCCTTTTTTTCGATAAGCTAAAATGACTAAAATATCCTTCTGACCAATCATGCTCGAGGATGAAAGACTTGATTGGTAGGTGCTGGCCAGGGGTTGAACGGTAATGCCCGGTGTTGGTTTTGGTTCGTAGTTGTAAAGTGGGCTCGGTTATGTTGGTGGTTGACCGGCTTCTCTGGTGGTGGGACCGCCACGCGCTCACACGAGGGGCACATGGTGAGGGTGGTCGGAGGGGCCATTTGCATAGAATTGTGGTGAAAGTTTTAAAGCCCTTAGTTCTTGTAATTCCTTTTGTAACCTTCTATTTTCTTCTGTTAAATTTTCACAACATCTTTTCAAAAATTCACAATCCACCTCTGTTTGCTTCAATTTAGTCCTACAAACACCACAAAATATTCAAGTTTAGTAATTTAATTCATTTCCAAAAATACCGAAAATACCCTTATAAAAAGATTAATGTTACTAACCTTGCCCTCCGGTTCTGGAACCATACTTCCACCTGACGTGGTCTTAACCCGAGTTTCTTAGCCAAAGCCAGCTTTTGCTTCTGTCATAAATTAATAACCAATAACTTATTAGATATTTACCTTTATATTATTCTTTATATTTACTTTATATTATTTTTCTGTCTAGTTTCTTACTGGTCGGGTTTTTATTTAATAAAATATAACTGTACAAGCTTTTAAGCACGCTTACAGGATTAAGAGTGTTATGCTCTTTGAAGCTCTCTTCGAGCACCGCGGACTGGTCTTTCGACAACCGAAGCTTCTTTCGGGAATTATCGCCGTCTTCGTCGTCGCTAATTCCTCGAGAAGAAGCTCGTTCGACGTCGTTTTCATTAACGACGACGTCTCTTTCGCTTCTCTTTCCACTTATGCTCGAGATAGTGCTGTTCGGTGATGAGACACCGGCCTCCTCCTCCGCTTCGGCCGCCGTTGGCGGCATCCGGTTCACATCGATTCCTTTCAGAAACGTCCTCGTTTCGACTTTAAACGCGTCAACGTTGTTCCGATCTGCATGTAGTTGTTCTAATTAGTATCTGAAGAAACGTGGATCTACTCACTGGTAGCAGATCTACTTTCCTCGAATGTGATTAAACTATTTCACCGATGGTTCTTCTGGATCCGAGTTCTTCCACCTACAAAATGAACAGCGCCGTTACTTACCCCTCAGAAAGGGACAGAGGGGTCCTCTTTGGGGTAACCCTCCGGCGTGAGAATCAGTATCTTTTTGAGAAGATAATAATGTTGTATGTAAGTGAATCTCAAGAGTATTGCTGATCGCTGAATACTCTTGATTTGTGTGACTGTGTGTTTTCTCTGTAACTGACTGTGAGTGAATATAATTCAATGTGATTGAATGTGATATCACTGCTTGTAACTGTCAATGATTGAGTGTGAATGAATGTCCCATCAAAGTGGAGTTGATGCTGTATTTATAGTGCTAGGGTTTCCACTGGTTGGGCTCAGCCTCGTTGGCCTCCTCCAACCGCACTGCGCCATGTGTCCTCTGGGACACCTGGCGCTTTCTCGTTGGTTGTAATTATGTGGTAGCACATGTGTCATGCTGAGTTGTCGACCTTTCATTTGGCAGCTGTCAATATCAGCATATTCTTACTCCTTAAAAAGATGCCTTCTAGAAGATTGTCTGACGTGCACAATCAAGGTCGCCCTAATCCTGACTTGAATAAGGACGAGGTTGATTATGTGCACGTGTGATATGCGCCCATCCTGAGGATGCGCGAAGTCTTCTTTTTATTCTCACGCGCAGATATTTCATGCGCAGGTGTGATATGCACGAGCGTGTGATATGCGCCGCGCGATTGTGCGCCGCGCGCATATGCGACGCGCGAGCATATGTGATGTGCAAGAGCATGTGATATGCGCCGCGCGTTGATGCGCCGCGCGCATATGTGATGCGCGAGCATATGATGCCTGAGCATGTTTTGTATGCGCCATGCGCCTAGGTTTTGGCTTTGTGCCTTGATAATGTCTTTATCTTGTGGGTTGACCCGCCTTGATTGGTGTTGAGGCGGGTACATACCTCTTCAAGCCCCCCCAGTCTAATGTGTGTCTTATCTCGCGCGAGCGTGGTAAGATAGATATTAGACTCACTGAATTGTCCTATTATAGGGGGTTTTGTCGTTTTCCTGGTTGTTTCCATCATCGCGCGAAGTTCTATCCACTTTGTTGAAAACCAAAGGTCCAAACACGTGGTTGGTTGGTGGTGACGTGCGCCGTAAACGTGTCAGACGTTTCGTGTGCTCGAGGTGCTACAGTTGCCTTTCACGTCCTCTCACAGCTGTCTTGAACACGTGTCGCGCTCGCATTGGTTAGTACCTGCGAGTGGGGGCGCGTGTCTGTTCCGTGGCAGGTCGGTTTGTCACCTCACACAGCTGTTAGGGACACGTGTCGCGCCTTCGTTGGGTTGCCCCTGCGAGTGGGGGCGCGTGGAATCCGATCAGCTGCCACTTTTCTCTCTCCTGGTCCTATAAAAGCAGGCCCTTAGGTAATTTTTATCCTCATCTTTATTGTTATTCAAATTCGAATTCCTGCTTTCACATTCTGATTTGAGTGTTTACATCGATTCGAATCCTCGATTATCGGCTATTACAGTTGTATGTCTGATAGTTCATACTCGTCTAGCCCTTCAATCACCTCCGTTGCCTCTCGAAGACGCCGTGTGAAGTCTGTGGTGATGTCGACATTGAAGCAAAAAGGAAAGGGGAAGAAGGTTGTTGAAACCACATCGGAGGAAGTAGGGAGGACCAAGGCGACCAAAAGGTGGAATGAAATCCCCTGCAAATTGAAGCAGGCGGATCTCGACAACCTCATCACCTCTCAGGGGTTTCCCACCCTGTTTGGCTGCATGTTGCCTAGGTCCGGGCAAACGGCGGCGAACCCGCCTGCCGGCTATATATCCCTATATAGCCACTTTTTCAGCCACTGCAACCTTCGTCTCCCGATGACAAGGTTTGTGGGTGCACTGTTGAAGTTCTATGGGATTCACATATCCCAAGTCCATCCGTTTGGACTCGTGCGCGTGACTCACTTTGAGTTCATGTGCAAATCCCAGCGCGAGGAACCCACTCCTCGGCGCTTTCAATATTTTTATAAGGCCAAGATCCAAGACAATTGGATATCTTTTATTCCTCGCAGTCAGAAGGTGAAGTGCTCCACTGTTTCATTCAAGAGCCTTCATGACTGGTCAGAGAGGTTTTTTTACATTAAGGCCGGTGTGATCCCCATCCGTATGACCATGCGCTCTATCACTTCTGCGCCTGCGGATGAAGATGTCCTCAAGAACCCAACTGGCGCATGGGTTAAGAAACTGACCGCCGAACCATCCCCCGCGAAGAAGATTTGCGAGGAGGCGCTGGTTGGGGTCGGCATGAGCAGGCTCTGGGCCGACAGCGCGCTTGAGCCCGTTATCCAAGTCGACGGGTTGTGTAAGTTTTTTTTTTTTTTTTTTTTTTTTTTTTTTTTTTTTTTTTTTTTTTTTTTTTTTTTTTTTTTTTTTTTCGCTAACATCCTTCTTTTGCTGATATCATTTAACTCGTCTTTGCGCAGTCACCAAGGATTACATCCTTGCCGCTTATGATGAACATGTGGAGGGCGGCTCCGTCGAACTTGGCATTGGGGAGGTTGGTTTCCCGGATCGCTTCGATGACATGTTCATCCCAGTGGATCTGGATTTTGACTTTGACGGTGACGCGCCTGGTAAGCCTTCGCACTCTTGCTCATTCCTTTAGAAGACCCAAGCTTATTGACACTTCTGTCGCTTGTTTTTGTAGATGCGCTTGAAAACTACGAGCTAGAGCTCGCGGAAGAGGAGGAGGAGGAGGAAGAGGAGGCGCCTCTACTAAAGCGCAAAGCTAAGGGGAAATCTGGCGCAGGGGCCAGTAAGAAACAGAAGAAAGAGGACACCCCTGTCGCTCATCCCCATGCTCAAACGAAGAGACCTAAGGAAACCACAAAGGTTTCTTTAAGTTCTCTGCCTGTGAGAGTGGGCAGACCTCCTGTCCACTTGAGGTATGGTGCCGTCGCCTCCTCCGTTCGCGCTGCTGAAGAGATAAGCCGCGCCGCGCCTGCAACAGGTATACTTTGCCTATCTTCATCTGATTGAGTTATTATTAAACCGTTGGTTATTTGAATGTTTGCAGAGCCGGCGTCGGTAACAGATCAGCCGCAGGCGCCACAAGGTGCTACGGCTGCGCCGGGGACTCCATCGAAGTCCCCTGTTCTACCCTCTGAAAAGGGTAGAATGAACTTTATGGCGATGTTCGACGCGCGAACAGAGTTGCGCCAAGGTAAGTGTTGCACATTTGTCTTCTGAATTTTCCCTTTTGGAGTTAGTCATAAACCATTCCTTGTTTATTTGTTCATAGGAGTTGTAGCTGGTACAACAGTTGCTGATGATACTCCTGGCGCAGCTGCCGGCGCCGCTGGTTCTGGTCCTGCTCCTGCTAGTGCTGAGTCTCCCCTTATTGGGATTACCAAGGAGCAGGAGACGGTGTTGCGCGCCGAACTGGCGGCGTCTAGACCTCCTTCGCCTCCTCCTGCACGTAGCCCTCCCCGCGAGGCTGGTTTGGAGCCTTCCAGGTCGCAGCAGAAGAGGCCTGTTGAAGAAGACGAGGAGGACGAGGGGGTTCAAGGTGAAGACTCCTTAGGAGATCGCGCCAGCCCTGCGATGCCGCAAGTGTTTGCAGCGCAGACCTCTGGTGGGGCTGGCGCAGACATTCCTGCTTCATCCCCGCAGGTATGTATTGATTTGTTGGTCCGCTGCGCGTATCTCCCTATAAGTATGTTTTATGACTTAGGATTTTTCTTACATTTTTGCAGGAAGGTGACCACGTTTACCGCCCGAGATGGAATATTAATGAAGAAAGTTCCTTTCAATCCTTGGGCGTATGCGAGGACTTCTGGGCTCATGCCGTGCCTCCTACTGAAAGGAGGTATCAAGAGGAGCGCACTCGCGCGGACTTGCTGAACGAACATGTTTTCGCTGGGTCGGCTTTTTTCGCTGCTTCCCAAGAGCTGCGTCGTGATTATATTAAAGTACGCGACGCTCTTGTGGAAGCCCAGCGAGAGGCTAAGGTGGCCGCCTGGAACCTGTCTGATGCTCGCGCGCGAGCTGAGAAACTCCAGGCGGAGCTCAGTGAAAACCGAGCAAGTGCCAACACCGCATACATCAAGCGCGGGCATGAGCTCCAGGCTGCGCGGGAGAAGCAGCAGTTGGCGGAGGCCGAAGTTGCCAAGTACGCGCGCAGAGTGCGTGTCTTGGAACAGCAGGCCGAGGCGCGTGACCAAGCTATCATCAAGAGTATTACTGAGAAATCATCGTTGGAGAGCGAGGTCGCGCGCCTGAAAAGGGATTTGGCGGCCGCGCAGGCCGATAGAGATGAGGCCTTGGCCACGGCGGCGTCCAGCCAGGAAGCACTTGGTGCTGCGCAGGCGGAGAAAGAAAAAATTTTGGCGGCAGCAGCGTCTGACAAGGAGGAACTAAAAAAGGTTAAGGAAACTGTTGAGTTATTAAACTCTCAGGTTCCTGCCCTCGAGACGTCTGTTGCTGGCCTCGCGCAGGATCGCCAATGGCTGGTGTCACAGGGCATGGCTCGCTGCGCTTTGGCGATGAAATATTCCGCCGAGTTTCAAGCCCTTGTGATGGACTGCAATGCCGCCGCGCGTTTGGTGGGCCGAGCTGAAGGGTTTACGGATGGGTATGAGTATGGCATGTTGAGGAAGAACCCATCCGAGTACCCTTACAAGTTCGATGCGGCCTGCGCGGACATGGCCGCGGTGGGGGAAAAGTATATGAATACTCCCATCCCCATCCTTATGCAGGTACCTTGATCTTAATGAGTTTTACTTTACTAACTTTTCTAAGTGTTTGTACTCATTACTTTTCTAATGATTTACAGATAGCTGCGCTTGCTGACCAGCCCGACCTCGGCGCACTAAAGAAGTTGCTTGATGATTGCGAGAGGGCTGGTGGCGATGATGGTGGCGCGGGGGATGTTGCCCCTGCCAGCGGCTCTGGCGCGGCGAAAGAATCTGCTCGTGACACCGTTGTGATCGAAGACTCCAACGAGGAGGAAGAACTTGACTATGGTCAGTTCGGAGATGAAGAGCAGACCGCGCCAGATGCTGCGCGAGATGATGAGGATGATGAAGCGGCTGACGTCGACGTGGAGACTTGAGAAGCCCATCATCAAATTTTGTATATTTATCTTTTATACTTGTAGTTTGTAACTCATGATACTTGTAAATTTCGATCCAATGAAATGAAACTTGTTCTCTCCTTTTCGTATGTTGCGCATTTCCATTCATCTCTTCATGTTTGGTTGTATAGATATAAGATATGCTTGAACGTTAAAATAAGAACAAGGTTGTAAGGAAATTATTCACTTAACCTCTGTTCTATTTTGTTTGTGGCTCTCACAGTATCTTGCTCATGCTGACATGCGCGCTAATTTTTCGTTAATTCCTTTTCGCGCGTTGGTGTCACGCGGTATGGAAGTATGAGTTTAGCCATTACATGTCAGCTTGTGTTACTCAGATATCCACTATGGTTCCGCGCGCGGCCTCGACCTGAGACCTTAACATGATATGGCATGTAGTTTGCCTTAGCTTTGTTTAAGGATTTTTATGATCAGGCTGCGCGGGGTGTAAGATGGATGTATGTGAGTGTTTTGAGCTAAGGCTCTTTGTTTTGGGCTAAGGCCCTGACGATTTTAGAGTTAAGACTCATTAACGTGTTTGAGCTAAGGCTCGTAATTTTGGGCTAAGGCCCTGACGTTTTAGAGTTAAGACTCATTAACGTGTTTGAGCTAAGGCTCGTAATTTTGGGCTAAGGCCCTGACGTTTTAGAGTTAAGACTCGTTAACGCGTTTGAGCTAAGGCTCGCGCATGTATGTTTTACTTCGCTTTATTTTGTTTCGAAGTCAATATAATGTTGTCATATTGTTCCAATTTAATAAAGGAAGTGTGAAACATGTATGCAAAGGTAATAGAACCAATATTGAAAGATAGCGCGACAAATATTGAAAGATAGCGCGAATCATCATTAATGATGGCTTAAAAGCCTTGATTACAAATTTGAACTTTTTACATGAAGCATTTTCTAAGCTGTGCCGCGTTCCACGCGCGCGGTATCTTTTTTCCGTTCAAATCTTTTAAAGCATACGCGCCTTTCCCCAGGTCTTCTGAAATTTGATAAGGTCCCTCCCAATTGGGGGACATTTTTCCTGGGGGTATTGCGCGACTAGCTTCATTGTTTCGAAGGACAAAATCATTTTTCTTGAAGTGGCACTCTTTAACGCGCTGATTATAATATTT
The DNA here is from genome assembly GCF_021521415.1 of Bidens hawaiensis. NCBI lineage: Eukaryota > Viridiplantae > Streptophyta > Magnoliopsida > Asterales > Asteraceae > Bidens > Bidens hawaiensis. The sequence goes on along the minus strand of NW_027505944.1, from coordinate 60,672 downwards.
TTCCAGCTTTTTCTTGTATCTGGCTTCATTAATGATAGCCGCTTCTCTGCGCCCTTCAAGCAAGTTAAGGTCCAACCTTCTTTCGTGGTCGTTATCAGTTTTGCTCATCATGAGTACCCTATGGGATGGGCATCCAATTTCCGCTGGGATCATAGCCTCTGTCCCATAAGTTAGGCTGAACGGGGATTCGCCATTGCTAGTCTTGCTTAATGTCCTGTGCGCCCACAAGACATTAGGTAACTCTTCGACCCAAGAATGGGATTCTCCCTCCAATCTTTTCTTCAGCCCATTTAGTAAACTTTGATTCGCGCGCTCCACTTGGCCATTCCCTTGAGGATGGTAAACGGACGTAAAGATTTGGTTGATGTGCAATTCTTTGAGCCAGCTTGACATCTTCCTGTCAGTGAATTGTTTGCCATTGTCGCTCACAATTTCCATAGGAAGGCCAAAACGGCAAATGATGTGGCTCCAGATAAATTGCTTCATCGCCTCAGCTGTGATTTTTGCTAGTGGCTTGGCTTCAACCCATTTTGTGAAATAGTCTATCGCCACTACCAAAAATTTCACACGCCCTTGCGCTTGCGGCAGGGGCCCCACAATATCAATGGCCCATTTGTGGAAAGGCCATGCTGAGGTGACTGGAATCAAGTTGTTTTTTGGACGCATGGTGTTTGGCGCGTAGCTCTGACATGCCTTGCATTTTTGGATTTCTTTTAGCGCATCCAAGTACATGCCTGGCCAATAGTAGCCTGAGCTCATCGCCTTGGCAACCACCATGCGCGGACCAGCGTGAATTCCACAGATTCCTTCATGAATCTCCCTAATCACATAGCTTGCTTCTTCCGCATCCAGGCATTTCATGAGCGGTCCAAGATAAGAGCGCCGATACACTGTACCATCAAGTAGTTCATAGTTCTGCGCCTTGTGTCTTATCTTTCTCGCCTGTGCGCGATCATCCGGTAACTTCCCCTCTTTCAGGAATTCCATTATTGGAGTTATCCAGGATGAAGGAGTTGTATGAATTACCAGGACCGATTGCGTTTGCACTGACGGGCTGCTCATTATTTCCACCCTGACATCTTTGCCAAAGTGATCAAAATTAGTTGATGCCATTTTACTCAACGCGTCTGCGGACTTGTTTTCGCTTCGCGAGATGTGTATGATTCTGAAGAAGTCAAACTGCTCAACGAGCTTTTTTGCCTGCTCTAGATACAGAGGCATTGTGTTCTCCTTGGCGTCATATAGGCCGTTGACCTGAGCAGCTACCAAGTAAGAATCAACATGCGCCTCTAGTCTTTTAACCCCAAACTTGCGCGCGATGCGCAGACCAGCCAGCAGGGCTTCATACTCAGCCTCATTGTTGGTACTCTTGAAGTCCAACCTGATAGCATAAGTATATTCATGATTATCAGGGTCTACCAGTTTGAGACCTGCGCCAGACCCTTCGCTGTTGGAGGCTCCATCAGTGAATAGCCTCCAAACATCTTCTTCATCATTTGCTCGCGGAGGGTCTACCTCGCGCTGAGCTTCTTCAATCTTTCCCTCTGGGATTTCCGTGATGAAATCCGCCAAAACTTGACCCTTTATTGCTGGACGGGGCTTATAAGTGATCGTGTGTTCACCTAATTCCAGCGCCCACTTTGTCAGCCTTCCGGAGAGCGCGGGACGTCGCAAGACTTGCTGGATGTTGTAACCAGTCAGTACTTCAATAGGATGACCATTGAAGTATCTATGGAGTTTGCGCGACGCGTGTGTTAGCGACAAAACTAACTTTTCCATGATGGAATAGCGCGTCTCAGGGTCTGTGAGCACTCGACTCACATAGTATATTGGCGTTTGGATCCCCTTGCGATCCACCAATAATACTGCGCCAATGGCGCGATCTCCAGCTGACAAGTACAATGTAAGGGTTTCGCCAGGAAGTGGAGCTGTGAGCGCGGGCAGCTTTATGAGACATTCTTTTATCTCATTGAAAGCTTGCTCAGCCTCAGGCGTCCACTTGAATTGGCTCTTCTTCAAACAGTTCCTCAAGGTGTTAACGAATGGAGTAGATTTGCTGGCGTGGTTAGCTAGGAACCTGTTGATTGACACCAATCTACCATTCAGCTTCTGAACCTCTTTCATGGTGGCTGGTGAAGGCATGTCAAGGATGGCTTCCACCTTCTCAGGATTCACCTTGAAACCATCCTTAGTGACCATTACACCAAGAAATTTCCCCTCTTCCGCGCCGAAAGTACATTTGCTCGGGTTGAGCTTCATGTTAACTTCCGTTAGGCGCTGAAGAGTTTCCTCGATGTCGTTGAGCATTTGTCTCTCCTCCCTGCTCTTGATCACTAAATCATCAACGTAGACTTCTAGATTCCTTCCGATTTGTTCATTGAAAACAGAATCCATAAGTCTCTGATAGGTGGCGCCCGCGTTCTTTAAACCAAAGGGCATTTTTGTGTAACAAAAAACACCCTTGTCGGTTCTGAAGGCCGTCTTGTCTTCATCCTGTGGTGCCATTTGAATCTGGTGATAGCCTTTGTAGGCATCCAAGAAACATTTGAGCTTGAATGGCGCCACGGAGTCCACCTTTGCGTCGATGTTTGGTAGTGGGTAACAGTCTTTCGGACATGCTTTGTTGAGGTCCTTGAAGTCAATACACATCCTCCATGACCCGTTGCTTTTCTTTACCATCACAGGATTGGCTACCCACGTCTGGTATCGGATCGGGCGGATAATGTTTGCGCGCAACAAGTCCTCAACTTGCTCATTCATGGCCTTCGCCTTTTCATCCCCCATGATTCTCTTCTTCTGAGCAATTGGCTCCACCGACTTGAACGTGTTAAGAGAGTGTTGCGCCAAGTCTCGCGGGACCCCAGTCATATCGGAGTGTTGCCACGCGAAGACCGACATGTATTTTGTGAGCAACCTTTTCACTCTCAATCTCGTGTCGTCTGAAATGGTAGCGCCAATTGTGACCGTTTGGTCGGGGAATTTTGGGTTTAAAATCCACTTCTCTGGCGCATTGTCCGCCGTTGGAAGTTTCATTCTCCCTTCCCGCGGCGTGGTTGTCACTGCGCACAAATGATCGCGGTAAACAAATGCTACGCCTGTTGGTGTAGGGATCCCCAATGCGCCGTGCGCTGGCGATGGTACAGCATTAAATTGGGCAATCGTTCCCCTACCCAGGATCATATTGTGGCATGACGTGGTGGGCAAGACCAAGAAGTTGACCACTTCGGCTCGCTTGTGCTCATCATCCCCCATAGTTAATTCAAACTGAATCTGGCCTAGGGGATGTATGATTTCATTTGAGACACCACAGATTGGTGCGTTCACAATTTCGAGCCGAGCTTGGTCTGCCGGGTCTAACTTTCTGAAACACTGCTCATACATAATGTCAGATTCGCTTCCAGTGTCCACCAGGACCTTTGACACTTCGTAATGAGCAATGTGTGTGGTAATAACGAGAGGACTGCTTATTGAAGGGCCTCCCCTGATTCTTGGGAAGATGACTTGCTGCTCGCGCCAATCTCCGTGAATTTGCGCGCTTCTCTTTCTTGACGTCTGCCCTTGTCGTCCCCCCTCAGCCACACAGATTCTTTTGTACTTCTTGCTGGCAGAGGCTCCCTCCGGTTGCTCATCTTCTATTCTTTGGTTTTTTACCAAGTGAGCCAGCCTGCCAGACTTTACATCCTTCTCGATCGCATCCTTTAAATGATGGCATGCGTCGGTGTTGTGGCCCGGGGACCTGTGAAATTCACAATATTTACCACTGTTTTGCGGCCCCTTGTAGTGTAGTTGCTTGGGAGGCTTGAATTGGACATTCTCAGTACTTAACACCTGTGAAGGTGTTTTAGTGAGGGGAGTCCATATTCTTGGCAGAGGTCTGCTAGGATCTCTGCCGCCCTCCCTCTTGTCACTCTCCCCGTGTTTACGAGCATCCTTTTGGGGCTGGGGTGAGCTTGGTTGCGCTTGTTTTTCCGCGGAAGAAAAACTTGTTGGCTGCAACCTGGACCATACAGAGTTCTGTTTTGCCCTCTTCTCTTTGCTGCGCGGTGATTCAGCCTGATGCGCTCTTTCTCTTGCCCTATCTTGGGCAATCTGTTTCTCATTTCTCGCGAAAACTCGCGATGCCTCCATTAACTTGGCCCACGTGGTGGGCATACCATCCTTGCTTACGAGAGCTCGTCGTAACTGATCACTGCGCGCCGCCTTGTATAAAGGCCACGCGCAGGAGCTGCTCAGTTATGCCCCCGATTGCCAGGGACTCCTGATTGAAACGAGTGATGTAATCTTCAATCGTTTCATCATTCCTGCGGATGCAGTGCATGATGTCATCAGGATCGCGCGTGTGCCTGCGCTGCTGTACGAAGTGGGCCTGGAACTTTTCTAACAGTTCCTCGAACCCATCAATTTGCCCTGTCGGCAAGCTCTCGAACCATACTCGCGCTGCGCCCGTGAGGCAGCGGGCAAACATATGACACCATGTTGGCATCGTCCAGCTCTCTAGGTTTCCCGTGTTATAGAAACCTTGCAAAAAGTCATCTGGATCTGTCGTGCCATCATATTTCCCCAGACCACTTGGCATCTTGGTCTTGTGCTGGATGGGAGCCTGCGCGATGCGCGCAGTAAACTTTGAGTGTTTTACCAGGATGGCTGGTCTGTAGGGGGTGGTTACGTCCACTTGCCCTCTGACCGGTGGGCTGTATGGCATGTGCAGATCCGGATCTGCTCTGGCTCCTGGCGCCATGTTCACAGGCGCGCGGAGCTGCGAGCCTCCTGCATGAGTATCCCTTGTCTTTCTCATGCTATGCACCTCTTCATCACTGAACTCTGTGTGTGCAGTGTGAACAGAATGCCCTTCTTCCGGCGCGCGCGGCCTTTTTGTGGGCTGCTTCTCCATCGCTTGCCTTTGTGTTTGGTCGGCTAGCTTCTTCTGTTTGATCATTTCAGTGTATTTATCCATCAGACGCCGCTGCTCATTTATGAGCCATTCATTTGGATCGTCTGCTTCATCTTCTGGACCCATTGGTCCTTTCAACTTCGCGCCGGCCATATTTTGTAACGTGTGATCGTCTGGAGGAGTTTCAGTCTGGCCGTGAGGGGTTGTGACGAAGGGACGGTTGCTGGTGGTACGCGTAGAATCACGCGGAACCCTCAGAACCTGCTGTCCGTCGTTAACACCCTCACGTTCAATATCCTCCAGAGCTTGATCAACGTTACGAACTCCAGAAACCATGGTGATTGAATTTTTTAGATCTGGATGAGATCTGATTGCCGTTTGTAACAGTGGATGGCGCCAATGAAGAAACGTGGATCTACTCACTGGTAGCAGATCTACTTTCCTCGAATGTGATTAAACTATTTCACCGATGGTTCTTCTGGATCCGAGTTCTTCCACCTACAAAATGAACAGCGCCGTTACTTACCCCTCAGAAAGGGACAGAGGGGTCCTCTTTGGGGTAACCCTCCGGCGTGAGAATCAGTATCTTTTTGAGAAGATAATAATGTTGTATGTAAGTGAATCTCAAGAGTATTGCTGATCGCTGAATACTCTTGATTTGTGTGACTGTGTGTTTTCTCTGTAACTGACTGTGAGTGAATATAATTCAATGTGATTGAATGTGATATCACTGCTTGTAACTGTCAATGATTGAGTGTGAATGAATGTCCCATCAAAGTGGAGTTGATGCTGTATTTATAGTGCTAGGGTTTCCACTGGTTGGGCTCAGCCTCGTTGGCCTCCTCCAACCGCACTGCGCCATGTGTCCTCTGGGACACCTGGCGCTTTCTCGTTGGTTGTAATTATGTGGTAGCACATGTGTCATGCTGAGTTGTCGACCTTTCATTTGGCAGCTGTCAATATCAGCATATTCTTACTCCTTAAAAAGATGCCTTCTAGAAGATTGTCTGACGTGCACAATCAAGGTCGCCCTAATCCTGACTTGAATAAGGACGAGGTTGATTATGTGCACGTGTGATATGCGCCCATCCTGAGGATGCGCGAAGTCTTCTTTTTATTCTCACGCGCAGATATTTCATGCGCAGGTGTGATATGCACGAGCGTGTGATATGCGCCGCGCGATTGTGCGCCGCGCGCATATGCGACGCGCGAGCATATGTGATGTGCAAGAGCATGTGATATGCGCCGCGCGTTGATGCGCCGCGCGCATATGTGATGCGCGAGCATATGATGCCTGAGCATGTTTTGTATGCGCCATGCGCCTAGGTTTTGGCTTTGTGCCTTGATAATGTCTTTATCTTGTGGGTTGACCCGCCTTGATTGGTGTTGAGGCGGGTACATACCTCTTCAGTATCCGTTTTTAGATCTGGAAAAACCGATCTGAAACCGAAAAACCAGACATAAACAAAACCCGATGGTTTCGGTTTTGTATGTAGTAATATTGAACTTAGCTAAATTTAAGTATTTTCTTTTTTATTTTTCGTTTTAAGTAACTTATAAAAATTTAATAAACATGTAACTCAAATACTTACCCAGATTTATAATAATTAAAAATTAATTAGTTATTAGATAATAAAATGATTTAAGCCCAAATTTACTATTTTGGATAAAAAAAATTCGGTTAAAAATTTTCAAGCTCAAATGACAAAGCGGAAAAACCAAAACGAATGATTTTCAATATTCAAAAACCGAAGTTCTGGTTTTTTTCGTTCAGTTTTAGCCCAAAACGACCCAAACGAAACCGTGCACACCCCTAGATCTAAATAAATAACCGATCAATTTAAGAATTATCATAGATCTATTCCATTCAAATTATTAAAAATTTGTAACAATATAATCACCTGATGTATTCGGGTACGAATCGGACCAATTCGTCGTCCGATGGTGAAGATTAAACGCCGCGGACGACGACGAATCCAATCCGGGCATCAAATTCATCCTAATTGTTGACAGATTCATCCCGGCCGCAGCCGAAAAGTTCAAGCTAAGGCTCAAGCCCAAATCTTCATTGTTAGCCATCATTAGCACAAGTAGATATATTTTTTTCTTCTATGTTTAACTTATAAACTTGATATGCAGATCAAGAGAGAGAGATTGAGAGTGTTTGACAATAATAAGATGGAAGCTAATGAGTGGGTTGTTTATATAGAAAGAATAGAGAATGATGAACGGCTTGATTGAGCCGTGTAAGCCGAGCTGTGAGCTGAGTGTGTATGAGAGATTTAAGAGTTGTGGAGACAAGGACTTTTTGAGACCATATGTGCATGCAACCAACTGCTTTTTATTGTTTGACCGTTGACTCTTTTGTTAAATAATAGTGTAAAATAATTACTTTTTATCTTTTTTTTTCTTTAATGTGTAAACAGTTTTATTAAATAATAAATAGTGTAAAATAATTACTTTCAATACTTTGAAGCCAGCGTGTGTACTTTTTTTTGGTTATAAAGTGAAACCAAATTTGACTATATACAATGTTTAAAACATTTTATGATTATTATTTATAAATATAAAGTAGTTATTGTCGATTATCCTAAGCTCAATTGGTTAATACTAGTTGGGCTAAGTGTGAGAATAAGAATATACTTGGTTTGAATCATGTCCGTGGCAAGAAATATGCGGAACTCTTGTGGGTTCGATTCCAACAAAACAAAATACCATTTTTCTAGGTTTCGAACTCTCAAGTAAGGTGTGTTGTGTGTGCGTGACAAGCCTTACGAGGTCGTTAACAACTAGTTGTGCTAAAATCATTCAAAAAATTTATGTGTTGAGATGAAATGTAATTTAAGAAGGTAACTTCCATGTTTAAATAGTTGTATTTTATTTACGGTTTTACAACCACTTGTATTAAATAACTATGTTTTGTACACCTAAATCACTTTAATTATAGATTTAATGGCTATGTTTAGCGTTATTCATATAAGGGTCGTTTGGTTTACAAAATGTTAAAGAATGAATTACAATTTTAGAGGGAATTGGAATATGAGAGAAATGGAATTAAGTTTAATGAAAAGTTATGTTGTATTCGGTTAGTAATAAAATCATTAAAGGAATTGAAATGCGTAGAAATTAAGTAGACAAAAACTACCCCTTATTGAAAAATAATATGAATCTTCTTATTGTCACCACAAATTCCAATCAATTGAAAAACTGTGTGCTAAAACTGGTTTAGGGTTCTGTTCTTTGCCATTATGAATATAATTCCCCACATGATGGTTCCAATTGATTATTTCACACATAATTCATAAAGTAATCAAAAGGAATTGGTTTACATCATAAATGGGTTATTTAGACGTTAGGTTGAAAATCAAGTGAAAATGATTTCACGTTTTATAAAAGTAAATAAATAACCATTTGAACATGAGTTAATACTGATAACATTTGATAACGATACGGGTATTCATAATCCCAAGTTCCATTTCAGTTGTGAAATCATGTTCCGTATCGGGTTACTAACCATCGAACATCTGATGAGTAATAACCTATTGGGTATCGGGTATGCTCATGAGCCTATCTAAATTACTTGTTACAAACAACAAAAATAATATAATAACAATATTTACAGATATGTTTCTGGTGATTGATCAATTATCTTTATGAAACTAATTTCATAACCGTCCTATATCTTTCGAGTTTCATATGTGTTATTTCTTTCTTGTTGCAATCCTAAAAGTTAGGGTGTTCATTGTTTGTTTCAACAGGTCTTGATGAAAATTTGACACCGAATCACTTGCCTACAATTTTGAAATTCGACAAACCAAACTGTTTTTTTAATTCAAATTCTAAAATTGGGGTTTTTATAACGATAAAGTGATCTATAATTTTAATACATAACTAGGCGGCAACCCGTCGCGTTGCGTCGGGGGCACGAATTCGGTTGTTATTAGTTAGCTTCGTCTTGTTACAAGCATTAAACACAAAACACAAATTAGTAAACACCCAAAATAGTAGTGACTCTTATGACATATAATAAAAAACATATTTAAAACACATGGTCGTTGCAGTGGCGAGTCCTCGTGAATTTCTTCAGTATTGGATATATTTGTTCCGGTTCAGAACTAAACCCAAAAAATAGTTACGTCAAAATAACATATTTAAAACAAAGACATGGGTGTTACGACGAGTCGACGCAAATTCTATTAGTATCTATTAGTTTCATTACGGGTTTGAGAACCAAACCTAAAAAATAATTTTTTTAGACTATCATATATATTTAAACAAAAAAAAGATACAAAACATACATGAAAAAAAAAACTAATAAAAAACCTATCACATCATACACTGAGGGATAACTAACAAAAAAATCAAGTTGTTACCATAGAGACTTGAACACGGGCAAACTTGATCAAGAGAGTTGAAAAAGTTAACTAGAGCGATTGAAACAAATAGATAGATTGAGTTATTATTAAAGTAATTTATATAAAAGGCTAAAATAATAGCCTTAAAAACCTTTTTGCCACAAAACGTTGCTTTTATCTATCTATCTATATATATATATATATATATATATATATATATATATATATATATATATATATATATAACACAACCCAAATAGGTCTCAGTCGCTGGTATCTGAGCAATTCTTCCTGTTGCTTTTACAGAACTCCCTTCTTGTATCAGCAAACCATCACCCATTAAAACAACACCAACATTAGTTGATTCCAAATTAAGAGCAATACCTATTGTACCTTCTTGAAATTCTACTAATTCACCCGCCATTACTTCATCAAGACCATGAATACGAGCAATACCATCACCTACTTGAAGTACGGTACCGGTATTTACAATCTTTACTTCTCTATTATATTGCTCAATACGTTCATGGATAATATTACTAATTTCGTCGGCTTGAATGGTTACCATAAGTATTTCTTAATTCTTTTTTGAAAAAAAAATCAATCAAAAAAAATCAAAAATAATGCCTAAACTAAAGTAGAAGGACTAATCCGTTATTTTGTTTCATCGCCGCCAATATGCCAATATTGGCACTGATAGTACGTAAATGTAACTCGTTGTTTAAACAACTATTCAGAGTTCCTAGAGCTCCTTGTAAGGCTTGTTGGAAAACCCGTTGTCGGACTTGATTACTGGCCTTTTGTTGTTCAAAATTGATAGTTTCATTTTTGTAATTTTCTAGTTGTTCCAAAGTCTTATAAGTTGAATCAATCAAATTCAATTTTTCTCGCTCTATTTCAGAGTATCCATTCACGCGAAACTCATCTGCTTCTATTTCTACTTTTCGTAAGCGAGCCCGGGCTTTTTCTAGCTGTTCTATGGCCCCTTCGCGCAATTCTTCTGAATTTCTAATAGTATTCAAGATTCTCTTTTTTCGATTATCTAATATATATATATATATATATATATAATGCATAACATTATATTTGTTGTCTTGTTGAGGTTGCTATTTAAAAAATTGTAAACAATGAACTATAAACCATATAAATGTTAAATCAGCATAACATAACCAAGCAATTATTACCATCCAAATTTTTGTTATATTTTTATTATATAAAAGTGACAAGGAGTTGTACACATGTCAGGGGCTCCACCGGGGGCTCCAACACCCCCCTTATCCAGTTTCTCTCTCTGCCACACGTCATAATATTATTGGCTGGAGCCCCTACTCGCGCCCCCATTAGAGCCCCCACACCCCTCAGCCTAAGTTGTACTCATGAGCATTCGCATCCACAGGTATGACATGTGGGACCCAAAACCATATAGACTCATCAAGTCCATCCATTGTGTCATCATGAGTAGATTGATGATTTTTAAGGTTGGATCCAACCAGACAAATCAATATCCACTCCACCTGCTGTGGGCCCCACCTTCGCCCTATGAATTCTCTCAATCCACAATTTATCATTGATTTTGCTTAAGGGGCCTGGTTTCGTTTTCGTTTTGGAATAACTTCTCTGTCAAAATTCTCTAATTTATTTTGTTAGTATTAGTTTATAGAGGAAATTATATTTTTTTGGTTCATCAATTGTGTTCATAGTTAGGGTAATGTTATAAAATTAGATAGCTTGAAGAGAGACAAAAAAATAAAAGATATATTTAGGATATTGGTGTGTTATGTATACGTCTTATTTTCTTCATACCCCACATGTAGCTTAAGATTAATGAAATTTTTCCGGGTATGATTGTTATTGTTTACCTTAAAAACTGTAATATGATTTTTATTTTTATATAATAGAAAAATCAATGTGTATAAATAAAACAATGATAAGTAAAGTAAATATCACGATAAATATTTTTTAAAGGGTATTTACTATGGATTCATTTCCTATATGTATTAGACTATTTGATAGTTAAAATTACCATTTTGATATAGTGTGTATTTAATCATCTAACCACATTTTTTATATTTGGGAATGCATCTACTATAACTCATTTGCTATTATGTACAAATAAATTATCTTTTAACATCTAATTTTCATTAGTTACTAAAGGGTGATATTGAAGATGTATTGCAATTTGATAGTTATTTTCCTATATTTTCTTTCTCTTAAGATTGGAAATGTCAATTCAATGAATTAGCAATCAATAAAACGCGTTTTAGCTGATTGATAAAGAAAACCAATATATATTTTCATTATTTTTGCAACCTATTTGTGTGTGTTGTGAAGGATAATTAAAGGATATCGTATGGTATGACTATTTTTAAAAAAAACTTCAAGTTTGGATGTTACTTTAATTAAAATTACAACTTAAATTGTAGTTATTGATATATAGAGTTAAGAAAATTAAAAAAAAAATTAAGAAGAAAGTAAGTATTTGAAGGATACGTAAGGCACTGGATTCCTTGATACTCGAAAGCGTCATCAATAATTTACTTGTTTTAATACATTTAAATTACGAGTCATTGACTAACTTTAAAAATCGATATAAACTAGTCTTAATACCTACACGTTGCAACTAGGACGTTAAACCGTAAAAAAAAAAATTTAAGTAAAAAGAAAATTAAAATATCAATACTTGAGTGATTTCGTAATTATATATCCATTACTGTTAGACCGACGTATACATAGATGAAAAATCAAAAGGAGAATTTGAGAAAACGTTTAGACATTAGAAATAATAATTGAGTCACTTTCACATTCTTTTTAATGTGTGGATAATGTTATATCTTGTCTCTTTTTTTCTTTTTTCTTGTTGAAGAAAAGCTCCAACATTACATGTTCACGCGTTACTTTCAATTAAATGAATAATCGTAACCAATGAATATATTTGTGTAAGATAAGTTAGCTCGTATTAAAAAATAACGACATCAATGATTCTCGGTCTCATATATAGTTTTCAAAAAATGATAAATGGGCAAAACCTTAAATAACAAAACTAGTATCATATTATTTAGAGAAATACATGTATATATCTATTGAAATACAATTTAATTGATTGTGACCTAAGATGAGAATTCCAGTGATATCGTACCTAATTGCATTATAAAATGGAAATGGTGATTTTTTATCTTAAAAATGATGTTTGAAATTATGTTTTTTGAATGTTAATTATAACTTTACGCATCACTCTAACCACACTATTGTTTGGAATAGCGTTACCTACCTTTTTACCATCACGAGACTCATCCGTCCTTCATTTCCACCGCAACCACCTTAGAGTGCTATAGCTTTTGATGCCAAGGCCTATAACCAAACTTCGAATCCACAATCTCATGTCACTCATTGGTAGGAAAAAATGATTCTTTGTGTAGTGTAAATGTAATGACAGTGCAAAATTGTAACACTGTGTCATTGTGAAAGATTTATGGATAATAAAGAAAGACGACAATGATAGAGTTGACGACAAGAAAGATATGTGGTTACCAGATGAAAAGGATGAAGATGATAGATGAAATGACGTTTAGAGCATTCTCATCTCATCCATCATCTTCTTCTCTCATCTTTAAATTTAATATATATATATATGTGTGTGTGTGTGTGTGTATACACACACACATTAAAAACTAACTCCATACCATCAACTATTTGTTTACCCCAACCTTAAATTATATATAAAATATTATTATTCATCATTCTTTAAATTATTATGAGCGTATAAAAAGATAAATATAATAATAGTGGATGTTTTGTGGAAGATTTTTAAAAATAAGTATTAAATTTTAAAAAGTATAAATATTAGTTAAATTATAGAGTAGAAGATGGATAAATTGTGTGTTCTTATACATGTTTGCCGTATTATATATTATGTGATTTATCTTTCCTATCAATTTTACATCCCATAAAAGTAAAAACTATAATAAAAAAACAATACTTGTATTCTTTATTTTGTCTGGAAAGTAAACAATAAGCTTTTGGTGACAAGGACACTAACAATTTTAAACCATGTTTAATTATTTTAGGCCAGTTGCAACATGAGGATTGACTTTTCAAATTTCAAGTCATGTACAAGTGGGGTGGGGTAAAGGGCAAAATTATCTACTATGAAATGTCTTTACAGGGGTAAAATTGTCAAGCCGTGAACAAATTGTAGCCAAGACCCCTAAGCCAATGCCAAAGAGAAGCCGAGCCGAGCCAATGCGTAGGGTCCAAAAAACGACCGAAGAGAGTGGAGTTCACGTGGGAAGGAACCTCATAGATCTCACGTGTAACAGCATATCTTGTTTATATACACGTGGGCCCTTATTTTCTTTTTATTTTTCAATTTTATATTTGTATCATATTGATTTTAAATTACTACAGTAAGATTTAAATCAAGATTTAAGTTTTTTAAAGGAGTCCTACTAGGAACACCCAGACATCCCTATACGGGTATACGGAGACGTATTGGTCCAGTATAAGACTACATGAGGCGTATAGAAGGATATTTTAGAAAAATTATGGATGTTCTTAGAAAACCCCTTTTTATAGCGTTCACGTCCTATTCTTTATATTTTGTGATGAAGGATTCTACAATGTGAAGAGTGTTTTGAGTAAGTTTTCAAATATAAAGAGAAAATGCACTGATTTTTTAATATATTTGTTAAAGCGATGAAAACTTATTGTCAAAATGATTATGAGTGAATAGGAAAGAAAATATAATGATAAATTTATAAAAAATATTATTTAATTAAAAGAAAAAAAGATTATATAATTATATTTAATGTTGTTTTAAATTTACAGATAGGGTGGGAGATGTGTATGCTATTATATGTTACTTCATATTAGGTCATTAGTGTGAGTAAAGGCTGGGCTATAACTAAAGGTTGAATCATGTAACTGTAAATAAACATGACCTAAGAAAATCGAAGGTTATGGTCAAGTGAATAAGTTTAACCGACCAATCGGTCATGGTAACCATTTTGGTAAAAAATTACATGAAGATAATTAAGTAACCAAACTTTGATTGTGAGGTAGGATATTTGATACTATAAACGAAATAGCAGGTAAGAAATGTACGTGGCACAACGATTCAGCGAGGAAAAACCCTTGATTATTAGAGGATTTACGGCAAAAAACCTCGGGAGTGGAAAACTATCCCACTACCTCAATTATATTAATGAAAATCGGTGATTACAAGTGTTGGAAGTGCTATGATCGCTGCTCTAATTACAATTGAAAGTGTACGGGTGTATGTAGTTGTGTCTTATGGGATCAAGCTCATCTATTTATAGTTACAATGGCTATACCTAGTAATAATAAGCATTAAATGTCCTCTCAAGGATTATGGACCAGATTGCATGTCTTTGTCTTAATCGTGTTGTAATTGCCTCCAACGTATATAATCTTCAATGTATGACAAAGTCTTCAGCTGAGCATTAAATTGTTGATTGTTGTCTGCAAAACCAAGTCAAGGGTGAAAGGATAATGACGGTTATTAACGATACTTACAGAGGATACTGTATGATTTTTGTGATCCTGGGGCATTGCGAAGATTCTTTTGCGGATTCTGCCTGTCAAGATCCTTGATTTTTTACCCACAACAGTTACTGTGTCTTAGATAAGCAAATTTAACCGAATCCAAACAGGGCCTTATATGTTTTATATTTTTTAAAAATTTTTAGATCTCTATTTACAGCTTTTTACCTCTATTTCAGGCTTCGGACATCTAAATTTATGCTACCATTGTCTATAACATAGCTTGAAACCGGCATATTTCATATTCGAAATTTCGTAATTAAGTTTGGAACACCATACACTAACCAATTTCAACAAGTTTGAAGAAAAAAAAACATAACAAAAATGCATTGGATAATTAAACGAACTTTAACTGAAATCAACCCATACCCAAATGTTAATTAAAGCATGTCGTATACACAACTATTTTGCAACTTTTCGATTTTGTCTTTTCATTTAAAATTATTGCTCACTATATGTTTTTTTTAATAACTATATGATTTATTTAAAATATAATAATATATAAAAAGGATAGAAAACATGTTAGGTTATTTGCCTAAAATTTGGGACGGAAAACAGTTTCAAATATTTGGAAAGGTCTGGATAATGTTATTTTTATGATATTCTAGTATGTCTCGAATTTGACAATGTTTCAATCAGCGTATATGTTTTGACTTTATGTGTATTAAAAAATTACAAAATTTATTACTTATCTATAATATATATAAATAAAGACATAAAAATCTAATGTGTCGCGATGTGGTTGTTTCCTCTTTTTCTGGAGTCATCAGATTTGCTTAATTTTTAAATGGAGGTTTCTCATGCGTTTGACCCGAATTCATGGATATGGGTCTTATCAAACCCAAATAATTCTTAAGGGTTATAACATCTCATTAAATTAAAAACCAATCTCACCAAATATTTGATATAAAAATCCTATAAAGTAGGGATATACTAAAAATTAATATATGATTTATTTAAAAAAAGATATATATTATCTATAATTAAAAAAACAATTTGATAGTAATAAAAAATAAATGGGTATTGGGTCTTATCAAACCCATGTAACTTTTAAACCGAGTTATAACATCTCATTTATTTGTGAAACAATTTATTATCAAACCATAAGTATATTATTAACTTTCCTACAATAAAAAAAGAAAAATTAAAAAATAAATAAATATTAAAAACAAATAATATAAAACAATCCCCGTAATACGGGGGACAAAAACTAGTTAATCTATAAATGCTATAAAACTAAACGTTATAGCGTTTTCTTCTTCGATAAGTGTTACATAGAATATTTCTAGAGAGACGTTAAATACACAGCCACTTTTGTGCATGAACATATGCAATCATATAATTAATTAACTTGTACTGTACTATTCGCTTTAACTATAAGTCTATAACATCTAAAATGATTTATCTTAGATGCACCAAACCTAGTTGTTTATATAGTTCTTGAATTTATGTACTTAAGCACACACCAGTATCCAAATATTAAACTTTGATTTGCTTTTGTACGATTATACATAAAACAAAATGCCCGTAATTATTTTTTGTACTTTAGTTATTATTATTTAAAAATAATTACTTTTATTATTACACTGCGAAATATCTATTTAAACCTAAACTATACAAAGTAGGATAATTTGCTAAAAAAAAGTAATAATACAACATTAGACTATGGGGTAAGGCTGTATGGAACACTCCCTGTTAACGTTCACTATGTGCCATATCATCTT
Organism: Bidens hawaiensis; assembly: GCF_021521415.1. Classification (NCBI taxonomy): domain Eukaryota; kingdom Viridiplantae; phylum Streptophyta; class Magnoliopsida; order Asterales; family Asteraceae; genus Bidens; species Bidens hawaiensis. Next base: position 44,143 of record NW_027505944.1, on the reverse strand, counting down.
CACAACACACTCCGCCAGCTTTCACTCAATCAAATAAATGAATCAATCCCACTCCACTCACTACTCATTTTTTCTTTCAAATAAAAAGTAAAGGGAATAATATTAAAACAATAAAGTGTCAACTCATCTTGAACAGAGATTTTCACGCATGGTAAGCCATTTGCGTTAAAATTGAAGATGGGGTGTCTCTCCTTACCAATGTCCAACTCATCATCATTTGCGATAATGAGTTCATATTCCATATTCTTAAAATATTAATATAGTATATTACGCATAAAAGGTTTCAATGTTTGAAAACGACAGCGATATCCAGAAAAATCTCACATGTAACATAGCCATCGGTAGGCTCTAGAGATGATCAAATATATAGAAACGTAATACCTCTGTCCCAAATCATAAAGAGGCTGATTTCAAGAACACCCTGACTGATGTTTGCAAACGAAGTAGGATATGATTATAACTTTTTTATATATTAAAACTTAGAGATCTGATATTTATATATTTATTATTATTGTTATTTTTTAAAGGTCAATTAATTCTTTTATAAATAACACAAACCGAGCTACATTTGGATAATGGGTAAGCGAGCAACAAGCTGCGCCGTTATTCCCTTTTGAATCGCAAAGCCTATTCTACTAAATATAAATCATTGGTTCCTCGGGCTCTGTGAGTCACTGTGGACCACCTTCTGCACCCGCTCCAAGAAGCGAACCGCCTCGTGAGCTAGGGATCCATAAGTGTCGAAGGCAAATGGAATGAACTCGTGTTGATTCTCCAAACACGATGTCTCATGCTTCGCAACCTTCCTAGACTCCGCTCTCAAAACCGCATGTCCCGGTACGAAGCCACTGTCTCTCAGACCCACCAGCAGGGACACCCCAGTGAGGTCAACACACGCATGCTTACCCCATGTCCCGCCAAACACAAGAACATCCGCAGGACGCAGTGTAGATCTTCCATCTCGCGGATCAGTCAAAAAGTTAACATGTGCCTCTTTCTTGGCTGAGATCCTGGCACGTCTAAGCACATCCCATAAATCATCTCTAACCTTGTCATGACGATACTTGAATTCCGACAATTCCTTACAGTGAAGGGTATGCTCACCAAATCTATTATCATAAATTATCCCGTCCACTTAGCCTACAAGTTGGGTGTGAATTGAATTCATTGTTATTTTTTACTTTTCTTAATCTGGTAATTTGGTTACATGAACAAGGTAATTGAATTTGAAGTAACTAAAGAGAAGTGCGCGTGAACTTACATGATTGAACACCCACAAAAGCCGTGCGTGTCATCTTGTCTGTCCGTTAGCAACACCCACTTTGTATAATCATTTGAACTACTACGCTTCTAGTATTTCCTTATATAATTCAACTCGATACTGGTGCGCGTGATCACCACGTCAATGTTTGAGTTGGGTTTCATATTTATTATTAGGGCTGTAAACGAACTTAACGTTTGACGAAGTGTTCGTGAAATGTTCGGCGGGAGGTTATTTTATGCTAAGGGTGAGCACGGTTCAGTTCGGGTCAGTTATTGGGCGAAACCCAAACCGAAACGAAGCTATCGGTTATTTTAGAATACCAACCGATTGGTTTTCGGTTATTCGTTTTTTGGTTATTTTTTGTTTCGGTTATTTTTGTTTTTTTTATTGTGAGTAGATTAAAAAAAAGAATTCAAAAAGTAGAGCACGTCATATATATTGAATTCAAAATACAAAAATAAGCACGAGTTGTGTGGAACCGAATAAATAAAAAATTGTTTGAGTAGTAGAGTTTAAAATTCAACAAAGTTCCTAATAAAAAAAACACTAAAAGTTTGGCTCGAATATTCACTCATTATCGTATTCATCTTCAAAGTTTAGACCCGATATTCATCCTCTTCATAATCTTCATCACCGTCAATGGTATGTTCTTTTGGTGTTTTGTTTCCGGTCATAACATATTAAAAAACACGTAAAAAACATGGGTTCGATTAATCAGTTCGGTTTTTTAAAATGGATAACCGAACCTAAATCCAAAAATCGGTTTTTCAAAACTACAAAATTAACCGCCGGTTAATGGTTCGGTTTGGTTTTTCGGTTATTCGGTTTCGGTTCGGTTAATTCGGTTTTCTGCTCACCCCTATTTGGTGTATGTTTGTTTGATAAATAAATTCACATGAACAGGGAATTTCGTTCAATTATGTTCTTGAACGTTCGATAAGGTGTTCATTAACGTCCGTGTATGTTCGGTAATTTTTGTCTGTCTAATAAATGTTTCTAATACATCTTTCAACGAGTTTTCTAATCATATATATAGATTTAAGCAATATATATAACTATAAACAAAACTATATACGGGTATTATGTGATTAGGTAATATATAAATAAATATGAATATAAATGATAAATAAAAACAACAAAGACTTGGTAATCAGATCAAACCGTTGACACCTACCATTATCGTTTAGCAAAGTGAAATTAAACATTGTTTATATGTATATGTGTTCGTGAACCGTTCACGAACAAAAACTTTCATTCGGTTTGGTGTTCGTGAACCGTTCGTTTATTAGATATAAACTTACCGAATGACCATGAAAAATGCCTTGTCTTGTTCGGTTTGATTCATTTGCAAAACCCCTACATTAGAGATTCTTTTAAAAAGGCTATTAGAGAAGTTTTTCATCAAGATTTTATAGACCAAAGTAACAGGTTGTGGGAAAATAATAGGTAGGTTCGATGAAGGGTTCATTAATATTACTATAACTATATATACTAATTTGAACTTTTTTATGTATATAAGGTTATACTTTATGATTTGTATGTTGTATCTTAGTTAGTGCATCACCAATAAGGAAGTTTATAGTGATGTTTTTGTATATACACATGATTTGGGCCCATCTAAAATGCATTCTCTCTCCTCTCTCCTACCTTTCCACTCACAAACCAAGTTTATAGAGATTCTTCACTAAGAATCTTACCTCTACCTCTCTCCTCCATCTCATCACATCTCTCTTCTACATCACCTTCTTTCTCTTCTAAAAACACCTAAGAATCTCCTATTGGAGATGTTCTTACTAGAAATGATGTTAACATTTAATTGGACAAGTCATTCTTTTATTGAATCATGGCTTACTATATTATCCATTTTTCTATTTCGCGGGTCAATGTATCGAGAAGATTTGATTGACTCTCGATCACCAAGATCTGAGCTTCGGCTATGGTTTCACAACCCCGTAACACGGGGGATCGAAATACCAGTTTAATTAAAAAGAAAAACATGTTTGTGGGAATTTAAACCATTTAATACAGCATAAGTTATGTTTAGTTATGTGGAGTGTTCATAAAAACAACTATTTCTTTAACTCTTTTCATAGTAGATGATATTCGCGTTTTGGTTTCTTGAATACCAAATCATGTTATATATGTAAACCACAGAGTGATATATGGATCACATGCCACAACTTATTTATTTTTATATCACACTCTCTCTTGTTATAACTTCGTAAACTTAGAACCGTTCTCATTAAAAGCACTGTCAAGAAAAGCAACCAAGACAAATATCGTTAAATGAAAACTAGTGCAACGCGGATCGTCTCTTCCTGAATTTTCTGGATTGTTATGTTGCCTCGACAAACATAGTGAAAAGTCAGTCGGATAAAACTTAGTGAAGGAAAAAAGAGTCCAATGTCTATAATACCGTCTTGTTTTTTTTTTTTTTTAAATTAATGGTGAATGTTGATATTTTGTGAAAGTTGATAAAACCTATTGTAGTTAATATTTTGCCACTAGATTTTTTGATACAAAAGAGAAAAGATAAAATACAATAATGGCTTAACGTACATTAGGTACAAGAATACTTATATTCATGAAATCGGTCCATGAAATCACATCACAAGATCTCGAAATCGTCAATATATATCCAATTAATCATTGGTTCACTGAAATAAACAGTTTTGGATCGTTAATCGATCAATTTTTGACTTTTCTTCACGAAAACCGTTTTTAGCGTATTATGGATTTCTTGAGCGTATTGGATTTTAACGCTGAACGCTTTTAGTTTTTGGCTTGAGCGTTTAATAAAATGGCTTTGAACGTGAAGTTACGTGATTCATGTACTTATTATACGTTAAACAATAATTATTGTACGATAACTTTACCCATTATTTATGTTGACATATGTTGTGTGATCTTCAAGTATGACATCCGTTGCCGCCTCTCGTAAACAAACACCACAAAGTATAAAGGTATTATTCTTTAAACATAATTATATTATTGTTCTTGGGACAAATGTGTACCTAATGGTTTGTATAAATTTGACAAAGATATTTAACTATTTGAAGACATAAGATTAGACATACATATAGCTTGTTTTATCTAATCACTAGTCATTCTTTCTTACCAAATATCATCTTACTATGGTCGAATACATACTATTGTATGCTATTAATATTTCTGTTTATGTGAAACATCAAGTTCGTAAGAAGATATACGTGATATCAACACATAAGGGCCAAGCAAATTTTTAATCCTTTGCAAAACTAGAGTCACAAGGAATCTGTCTATAAATATTTTGTCTTTTTTGTACATATTTGTAAGTTTTATTTTGAATTATTTTGTTTCAAAATAGAAATGAAAGTTAATGATATAAGTTAAATACACATCTAAATATGTGATTACAAAGCTCTTCTAATTCCGTGTAAATTAATTTATAGAAAGAACATTGATACAAGTTAGGATGTAAAGAGAGAGATTGATCATGACTAATCTAGTTTTTGATGCACCTTAACAGTTTAAGTGAGCGAAAACCGCTAAACAACGGAGTCTTGGGGCAACACCCCTAATTAGCAGGGTTGCAAGTTTGCAACAACCTTGGTGGGGTCTAAGTAGCAAATAAGCTTCTGGTTGGGGTCAAGGCAATAAGTTGCCTTGTCAGTTTAAATTTCTTTTTAATTTACTTGTTTTTTAATGCATTGGAAGTTGCTTTAAAATCACAAAGTTATATAGAGTTGTTTGCTTTTGTTAATCAGAATTAGCTATGTTATTAAGTATCAAATGCGGCCTTCGTAACTGGATTAGGTCTTCAAAACCAAAGTTGGGTGATATGAGTTCACTTGGGTATTCAAGACCAAAGTTGCTGATATAAACTAACTTTAGGTTTCATAATGAGATAACTCTGTAAAATAGTAACCAAATTTCAAGTTTGTTCTAATTAGGTTACTCATATTTTATTTTGTCTCAATGAGTTCACTTAATTTTCAATTTTGTCTCAATTAAGTCATTCAACTTTCAATTTTAACTCAATTAGCTTACTCAACTTTTAGTAAATTTTGTAATATTATATTTATATTATAAATTCATAAATAACTAAAACATCATTAAAACCATTTTTTTATTATTTTTTATCAATAAATATTTCACTTATGATAATATAGTAGTAGACCATTTCGTTTTTAAACACAAATTGAAATTTAAGTGACCTAATTGAGACAAACTGAAAGTTTAGTGATCTGATTGAGACAAAAAAAATAGTATGACTTAATTGGAACAAACTTTAAACTTGGTTACTATTCTATAGTGTGTTCCGAAATAATCAAACGGAACATAAAATTTAAGGTTGTTTTTGTTTTTTTTTCTATAGTGTGTTCCGAAATAATCAAATGGAACATAAAATTTAAGGTTGTTTTTGTCTTTTTTTTCTAAATTAGAGGGTCCTTAATGAATACAAATAGTAATGAGCAAGAATCGGGTCTTACCCGTTAAAATTGCACTAATCATATCCGCTTAGAATACAATACAATCAGTTCCCAGGTTCTACAAATACTAGAAAATTGGGCACAAGTTTGCAAAGTAACAACCCATCTTCCACACAATATTGTTGCCCGTTTTGGCGGGGCGAACCACCATTGCCTCGCGGATTTGATTTTGGTTGCATAGATGAAAACTTCCTAGGAGGTTACCAATCATAATACTAAGCTCACCTGAGTACGCTTAACTGTGAAGTTTTTCTCTTATCAACGGTCATTAAGCGCTCAAACACGTCATATGGGCAAGATATCCACATCCTTATAAAAATGGTTTCGTTCACCCCCCCTAACCAATGTGAGATGTTACATGGCCGAGAAACTACACAAAACGATTCTTATACTCACATACGGTTCCAAGACCCGAGAGACCCATCTACATGAACTAAGTATTAACTATAGGATCGGTTTTTGGATAAGTCATTACCATTAAACCGGTCCGGGTTGGGTCCGATTGATCAACCACTAACAAAGAGAGAAAAATGTGGTAAATAATAAGGTGAAAGTAACGCCCAAAAAAGATGCGTGAGAGAGACGTGTGTGTGGTCCGACATGATGTCGGACGATGATTAGCTGTCCCCAGTGTTGCGTGTTATATAGTCCCACGTGTTCCCTAAACCTCAATAATGTATCTCATGTGGGTCCCACCAAACAGTGGTTTTTTTCCCTTAAGCCGTACGAGGCCACTTCGTGCCTGCCCATGTGATGGCACGTGAACTTGGGCCAATCCCATGAGGGGGAGGTTCCATATCAAATATTCCTCCAATCAACTTGTTTCTTGTCTATTTACCATTTTGTCCTTTACCTTTCTTTTTTATTTATTCATAAAAAGTTATTTAATATTTAATACATGTTTGGTTGTTTATGTATATTGATTATGATCTTATATATAGTGAATTAAAATCACACAATAATATATTTAGTTATTCTGGTTTTGAAATAAATTAAAAGATAACAGTAGCCGGCGGCCCGGCGCGCAAACAAGTCAAGCTAGTGAATAAAACCTGTTTATTTATTAAGGTCGAGCTCGAGCTCGAGCCTTATATTATTTTAAATTTTACCTCTTTTGATTTTCTATGTAGTAAGTTCTCATTGTGCAGTCGAAATTGTGCCACGCATTGGCTCTGTAAGGTACTACAAGAGTCAAGTTGAACTTAGGTTTGTTAAAGGTTTTTTCAGCATATGGAAAAACAAGTAAAAACGTTTTTATATTAAATAATTAATAATAAATTATCCAAACACGATCTTGAGAAAACAACTTACGAGAGAAACTCGAGCTTGAAAAAAAAACTCATGTGCCGAGCTCGAACTTTATAAAAAGGGTTCGAAACGAGCCGAGCTTGAGCCTAGTTGAGCTCGGGTTTGGCTCGTTTACACTCATACTAATACTAATGTAATTTCTTATATTGGAAAAACAGAAATATATCACAATCCAAAATAGAAATTATTTGTAATTAATAGCATTTTGTTATGTATTCAAATCAAGATCATTTGGTGGGGTATAAAATAAAATAGCAATAATTGGGGTGCAAGGTTCCAATGATTTGAAAGGAGAAGGGAGTTATGAGTTAGGTCCATTCATGTCTTCATCATTGAATCATAAAGAGGTTGGTTTCCACATGGATAGTTGTTGTGCATTACATTATTATGGTTTAACACATGATATTTTTGGTCACACATCATTGTCAACAGGGTATTGATTTTAAGTATGGGTTTTATCTTATCAAATACCAAACTAAAAAAAACATGAAAGAATCGTTAAAAACTGGTCTAACTAAAATATTGTATCAAATGTGTTTATTTTATTTAGAATGTTTTATTTAACCAAATATTTTACAAATGAAGTTGCGGAAGGATGGTAGGACTATAGGAGTTGATTACTCGATCTTGAACGGGTTGGTGTGGGTTGGGAGCCACAACTTAAGCAAGCAATACAAATGGGTTGGTTGGCGAGTAGTACAACCTAGAGAAGAAAGCACAAATGTGATCGTTGTCATTGGGTTGGGGATAATAAATTAAAATTATAAAAACTGAAATTTAAGAATATAATTACAATGTTTACGATTATGGTTCTGGTAAACGTGTATAATATTTCGGAAACCCCATCGATTATCACATGTATCATACCCACAAAATTTTCCAAACTTTATACCCAAATCTATACCCACAAAATTTTCCAAACTTTATACCCAAATCCTTGTTCCGAGTATTTTGGATTTTAAATTTACCCATCAAATTCGGGTTCATTTGTCATCCACCAATATAATCATTCTAACAAACTTATAATTTTTCTCAACAACGTGAGATGAGGATTCAAAAATTTATGGTTTGCAACTTCCAGGAACGTGAGAAGAGGATTCAAAAATAAGATTCTATTTAATATTGATTAACAAATACATTAGTCATAAGATTAGAGTGTCAAGTTGCATTGGACACCATGATTAATAGTCATGTGATTCGTACGTGGCAAACCACACCACTAATCTCAAACAGCAAATTAACAGCAAAGCATTGTTTTTGCCCCGCTCGTGCAAACCTTAATTTGGTCAATGGTCAAAAATACCCTCTGTTAAATAAATATATTAATATATAATTTAAGTAATAAACAAACAACCTCAAAGTGACAAGATCTCTTTATCATTAGGTTCTCTTACTTGTTCCTAGATCTAATAATATTTTATCATAGCTAATCATGCTTAATATTACCTAATCATATAAATTATTTAATATGTCTTGAATATATGACTAAAATTTGATACTAGATTAAGGGGCTGTTTGTTTACATCTGAATGGAACCATTCAGATGTAAACATCTGATTTATTCAGACTTCGGACTGTTTGGTTCCAAACAGAAAAACATCTGAATAATTAAAATTAGGTCTGAATCATTCAGACTTGTTGTTGCTGAATGGGACAGAGGCTCATTCAGACCTGATTCATTCAGATCTGAATGAACCAAACAACCTAAGGCTGAATTATGTGATAAACTCATGAACATAGTGTATATTTTTTTTTCTTCCTTTTTTGAAAGACATAGTTCTTTGTTGTCCATGAGACTTGAACCAAAGATTGTTATATGTTTAAATGAATTTTTGTCGTGAACATGGTTTATAGTAATTTAGCTAGTATATAAACATTTATATGTATATTAATTAGCTTGTTTTTTTTTGTCTAATTTTTGTAGCAAATAATAGAAGTGATTTTATAAAATTTATTTTCTACTCATTGTTTCTTATTTTTTAAACGTATTATCATACCTTAACATGGATTCACATTAATCTATAACTTGTTCTTCTAACCAACTGTTGTCTTAAGCATCGTTGAAGAACATGTCGTACATTACATTTAGGGCAGAATTTGCCGAAATATGAGCGTCTCTCTTAACAAGAATTATTATAGTAGGATCATGGAGTATTTGAGATATATTATTGCACTAAAATGTTCAAGGTTTATCTCAAGACCCCACTACTCATCGTATTAGGTTTGCCACCGTTCATGACTTAAAGTATCATGATGCTATTACTGAAAGACGTTTTTATTGGAATATTTTTGGTTCTCAATTCAGCCAAATCGCAATGATTTTGTGGACTATAATTCCCAAATAGTATGAAACTTTGTTCCAAGTTCATAGTCAAAAGAAGTATGATTACAAATTCTTTGGACTTCTCTCATAACCATGTATCACATTGATACAAGTTGCATAATTTCTTGTAACATATGAGTGAAATGTTTTTGTTTTTCAACTTCAAGTTTTCAATAAAGTAGTTTGAATATTCTTTTTTTAAGGTTGATTATTATAAAATTTTAACACTTTCACTGTTTTGATAGTTAACCTTTAAACCATTTTGACTTGTTATGCACATAAATTCCTAGTTGCATGTACCGTCGACATTCTTGTTCCAAGTAACTTTCGCTTAAACTTGAACTTTCGTGTGGACTTATGACTTATCATCACATTTACTATAGCAAATTCGGTGTTATAACGTTTACATTTGAAGTCAATAGCATCATTAAAAATTTTAAATTTACTCATATAGGTTACTTAATTAAACACTCAAAGATTCTAGGTTTAAGTCACGGGAGGTAAAAAAATGTTAAAAACAAACATTTATGATTTCATTTATCTTAACAAAGTTATGGAACTTGTCGTTTTGTACATGAGCTAATTCTAGGAGAACAATATCGAATCAGATCCAGATTTTATGAACCCGGTACCAAGATCCTATGGCGACACGATATGTAAGATCAACACCATGTTTTCAAGATAGTTAGTAATGATATTTATGTACTGTCGTTACAATTGGGTTCGTATATAATCTAAACAATTAATATTAATATATTGATAAAGTGATCATAAACTATTTCTCATTTCATTTGGTTATAATTCCCAAAATGGGGAATCTATGCATGCTTCCTTTTCGTTTCTAAGTGTCTCCTTTCTTTCAAATAAGATATATTATATTTTATCGACATTGGATCCATTTAAATTATATATATTTTTTAACTGTCAATAAATCATTTAAATGAGCTACTGGTTAAATTCATCATATCATGATACACTCGCATTTCGATTTAGGGAAAAACTTCACCTAAGGCCAACATAAGTGAACACTCACCCGATGATAATGTGGTGAGGTAAAACCCGTTCAGTTTAGGAATTCAACTAGTGAACGCTACATACTCGCCTAGTCTCCCATCATACACAGGTGCCGCCAAACAGTGGCGGACCCAGGATTTTTTTGCCAATGGGGTCCCAATTTTTCCGGTTTACAAAATTTTTGGGTCGGTCGTTATTCGGGTCGGGTCGAGACGAGGAACATAATAAAACACGAAAATATGGTGTCATTGGAAACGAGTAAGTAGAAAGAATATAGATTAGAAACTAGATAGAACATACACTTTTAATTCATTTTTATTCATACCCGAAAAACATAAGCGTAAGCTATATATATATGGTCTTACATGAATAATCAAGACATGAAAAACTAACTCTTACACAAATAAATGATTAATTATAATATACATACACAAGATAAATAATTTAAGTATATGTAAAACTCATGTTGTCAATATATATGTTGCATGGTGATAATGGTTATATGGGATAAACTAAAGTGATAATGGTTATATGGGATAAACTAAAGAAAAAACACAAATACCCTAACTAAATAACTAATATTGACTAGAATATTAAAAAACAACAAAAACTGGGTATGGTGAGGCTTGAACCTGCAACCTCTCAAAGAAAAAACAAGGGACTTTCCACTAGACTAGTTCAACCTTAATAGTATGGGTTCTAAGTATTAATTTTTATGGGGTCCTTACAAAATTTAATGTATCGTCTCTAAGTAATTTTTAAAAAACATTGGTGTCCCGGGACCCCGATGGAAACTATGTGGGCCCGCCCCTGCCGCCAAAACTAAATGAAGGGGACATGAATCGAACATGAGTCACATGTTACACCAAATATCCTCTTTATCACTTCACCACAAGCTAATTGGCCAATCTACGGCTATTTAATTTAAAAAATGAATTATGGGTTAGAAAAATCTGAAATAAATGCCAATAGTGTAATGGATGGATGGTATATTGGTATTACATGTGATATAATATTGATGAACTCGCGAATTATACATAACTAATTTTGAACACAATTATTTGACTGGATCTACACAATCATATAACCAGTCTACTTGGAATAAACAAACTATACATTAATATATTATTAGATTCTGTTGACAACACTAAAATTCGATCCTATTTGGTCAAGAATATATAAACCGTATTTTAAATTTTCCTAATACTTTTTTCTACCACTACCTTTATATTAGAATGTACTCATTTACATATAATTTACTTACAAATAGCAATTATCAATAAAGCTGAGTTTCATTTTACCTTTTTTTTTTAACTAAATTTGTGCACTATATCTCCTGTTTCACACCTTAACCATCCACCAAAATGGAAATGACAGAGTTCCATTTTACCTTATAATTATGTTTTACTTATTTATAATTAGGGAATAATATGACACTAACAGTTAAATATTTGTATGAACTAAAAATTGGGTAAACTGTATAACTATAAACATTTGTATATCGTACTCGCAAAATAAAGTGGTAAAGAGATAGTAAGTCTATTGTGAGGTGACCGTTTTATTTATCTCAGTTAAAAATCTAGATATATGTATTATTATATTCTCGTTGTTCTTTAGATTTCCGTAAATCATATGTTGTGTAATTTTTTATGAAAAATTATTTGCTTCGTGAGTATACTAGTTTGTGTTTTCTTTTTCATGACTCGATTAATGGTTTATATTACTTTGCTTTACATGATTTTTATTACTAAAGAATTATGGATATTTAACATATAATACAATATGAGTATCTAGAGAAATCATTTATTGTAATTAGTTTAAATCCGTAGAGTATATTTTACGAATACAATATTAAAATTAATAATTGGGCAGGTCATTTCAGGGTACCCACACGTGCACTGATGCATGTGCAACTGTCACCTATGATTAATCTAACTATTATTACTAAGGCTGAGGGGTGTGGGGCGCAAACCTGGGCGCGAGAGCCCCTCCGCTCGCGCCTGGGGGCGCTAACCCCACACCACCGGGGCGCGAGCGGGGCGCGAGCGCGGAAATCCAGGCAGGCGTGAGTGTGGTCGCGGGAGAAGAGAGAGAAAAAGCTGGCGGGTTCCCAAAAAAGAGCCGTTGAGGGGTGAATTTTTTTAAAAAAATTCCTTAAAACCTCTATATAATACCCCAAATTACTCCCATTTCAACCATATCAAAACACAATTTCACCTTACAAACCCTTATATAATATCCCAAACTCCTATATAATACCCCATTTCATCTATAAAATACCCCATTTCACCCATATCAATCACCACAACTTCAAAATAAAACCCAAAATCAACCCATCTTCCCAATTTTTTTTTAAAAAATAATGTCGTCGTACTCGTCTGATTCCGACTCCTCCGAAGAGGATGATTTGCTTCTTCATGTAGGGGGGAGTTTTGACCGCAACCGTGGTCGATCTCTTGCAAAATCAAGCCCATAATGTTCTGGCGAACCCGATACGTTATTGGACTCGGGAGAGGATAACGGACGTCGTCTACACGTGTCTGATCCTACACAACATGACGTTAGAAGACGAGGGCAAAGCTATCTGCCAAAACTACCGAGGTGACATTCCGCCACAACCGTCCACAATCAGTGATCAACAAAAACTTCATAACATAGCAAATATCAAGAGCCGTGAGATACACGGGGATCTTTGACATGAGTTGGTTGAACATTTGTGGGCGGGGCGACCCGATGATCTTGTATTAGATTAGTGTTATTATTAAGTATTATTGTTTGTTTAATTTTTAGTATGTTTTTTTTGTAATTTGAATTTTAAAAAAAATGTGTGTTTTTTTAAATAATTTATGAGTTTTTTTAATAATACGTTTTTTTAATACATTTATAAAAAAATAAAAAAAAAATCCGCTGGAGCCCCTCCACACCAGGGCCAGGGGCTCCAGCGGGGGCTCCAACACCCCCCTTATCCAGTTTCTCTCTCTGCCACACGTCACAATATTATTGGCTGGAGCCCTCACTCGCGCCCCCGTTAGAGCCCCCCACACCCCTCAGCCTAAGTTGTTAATGTGTGAAAAGCCAGCTTGGTATTTTCCTTTTATAATTATTTCCAGATTTTTTGTTGCTATTCGTTCTTTTTCAAATATGCAAATAGTAGTGCATCACTCCAAACTCCAGTGCCTATAGCGATCGCAATGTGTTGGCAACTAAAATGGATGATTTCGATTTCGATTTCGATTACGGTATATCGTAAGTATCTTCGATCATTTATACTATTACGATAAGACAGAGATTTTTTGTTTCAGATTATCTAGAGCTTTTTTTTCACCCTCAATGTTTTACCACAATAGGCTTTTAAGAGTTTCCTAATCAGTTTTAGGAAAAGTTTAAGGCTGATTTTGTTGATTTAGTGAATATAGAACAATAGAACAATTCATTGCTATCGTATTGGATGGCATTGCCAGAGAGCTAGGTTAGATTGAAGGTCGGTTGAATTACCATTATCTAATTAATTCCAAAATGTTTTGATTATTGTTGACTTTCCACGTTTACAAATAACGATACATATCTTGCATAAGTTTATGGTGGTTGAAATTCAATGACACAAATATATTTTGACCACACGGGGGTAAACAAGTTGAGTTTAACCATTACTTGACTTTGCTAAAGTTGGTTTCGTTTTTACTTAAGACCTGTGGTAAACTTGTTTCGAGTTTTGGGTATAAAACTCAAGCTTATAACCATTTAATAGACGTGAAATAGATGGTTAAATATTAGGCATTTACACTTTCACACATAATTGTGACCTTCAGATTAGGAACTAACTCGTTCAGGCTCAACTCCAATAGAGTTTTTAACTTACTATGATTCACTAACACCTCTTATTTAAATAACAATCATACCTAGTAAAATCTTGCACGTAACAAACACCTCTAAATCTCTAATGTAAGTAGTCTTACTAACTTTAGTCTCTTTTGGAATGCGACACTCCATTGTAAGGATGAATGAGAATGAGAAAACGATTTTGATTACTCAAAACTATCAAAATCATCCAAAGGTTAAATCCAATTATTTTATATATTAACGTGTGTATAATTTATTATAATCAACATAAAAAGGTAAAATAAAAGTAGAAGTATAATGATAGTGTTGGTTGGCAATTCAACTCCAATCATGCTTATGATCCCATACTTGCCTCAAACGAAATTACAAATTACTCCTCAATTTATTTGCCGGTATGAGGTTCTAAATGGTAAATGGTCCATTTTCAAGTATGATCTCGAATTGGACTGCAACTCTGTACTCATGATTAGGAATCCGCACGTGCGAATTTAAGTTAAAACTCCAGGTTGTGGGATTTGATTAGATTATATATGATGTGTAATCACATGGTTAACAGCTAAGCCCACTCACATGGCCCAGATATGTTTTGGCCCATTTTATTATTATTATTATTATTATTATTATTATTATTATTATTATTATTATTTCTTCAAAATGCTGTTATCAACCACCTCTTATAAAAATAAGAGTTGATTAGGCCGTTAATCCGTGTGGTTTAAAGAAAGTTGTTGGTTTGGGTAATAAACGTTTTTCAGCTAACAGATTTGAATTATTTTTGTAACACACTTTAGTTTTGACACTAACGGTCGTTAAAACTTAAACGAGAAAGCTCTCACATGTCTACTATGTGAGGATATTTTTTATCACTCATTAATTATATATCCCAAATAAAAACCATTGCACTACACCGGTCCCAAATTCGAGCAGTCTGCATATTCCATCTTGATAACTAGGATGTAGCATAAATGCAACATTTATTTTGGCTACGTAATTTAATAGAAAAAAATGTCTTTTAACTATTAGTTAAAAACTTAAAATATCCTTTTGGAAGAAAACATAATATGGAATTCTGGTCCTCTGGACTTGTAATTTGCACCTAAAAGCCCAAAGTTACAAAAAACTGAATTGGCCCAACATCATAGTTTAGGACTTTAGGCCGAATTAAATAAGCCGAATGCTATTTGGCCCATATAATTTGACTTGTCAGTTGTCAGTACTTGTCACTCCCTGACTCCCTTCAACCACCACAAATTAGATTCGTAATGGCTTTGGGCCCACCAGGCCCAACCCATTTGACCAAACCCAAATGGCCTCATTCTTGATGGAAATTACCATAATACCATATTGCTAAACTTGTATGGTCCAAAAGAGTGCATAAATAAGCAGTGAACAAGAAAATCACTCTTATACTGCAAACTTCAAGCAAAAGCAGGTACTAGAAAATGTTGATGTTTAATTTCTTGATGTATATGAATGGGGGTTGCTATATAATCTTCGAGAAATGAATTAATTCTTAGTTAATCAAAAATGTAAAACCGAGTGTAACCAAGAAAGCAAAGTGATTAGAACATATCACACATATTAATGGCAAACTGAAAAAAATAAAAACACAAACTTTAAAAATTTGCCACTTCCTGACGATGTGATCGTTGCTTGGATGTTTTAATTAAATTTCTACCTTTGTGACAGGAACCGAAACAAGTATGCATAACTTGTAACCTAAACTAAATTAAGTCTTTAATTGTTATATATGAACCCCATAAATTAAATAAACTACTAGTTTAAACCTTCTACACATTCATATCCTATCACATAAAGTTTATACCTAAATCAACAATCACTTCTGAATAATCAGCACATCATCATACCTCAAACTGTGATTCCATCGATTTTACACCGCTTCGTAATCCCACTAACCTCTGCTTCTGCAACAAATGAAACATTAACAGACTTCATAAACATGCTATGTGAATCTAAAATGGAACCAGAATTCGAAACATCGGGAGTAATTGACGACTAATCACTAGTCGGCCAGTGACCAACTAAATTTTAGCCAGTCGGCCAAATTAGTTGCTGACTGGCCAAATTGCCCCTATCCGGGTCTAGTCAGAACCAAATCCCCGGCCAATGGATAATTTCCGGCAAATTTCCGGCCGAACTCTGTAAATTCCGGTCAACCTTTATAAATTACATATAAAAATGTGTGTGTGTGTAATATATAACTGAAAATTGCATATAAAAAGTATGTATCTATAACTAAAAATTTCATATAAAAATGTACATGTGTGTGTGCGCGTGTTTATATATATATATATATATATAAACATCAAAACTAAAAAATACATATAAAAATTTCAATCTGATTCCCATCCCATCGACCGACCAGAGCCTAACAAGTTCTACAACACTGAATAAACATACAAAAACTACCTTGATAGCTGTTTAAGCTCGATAGGAATCGGCCGAAATCCCTGCCAGGTACAATCCAGGAAACACATTCTGCAATATTCAACATAAACAACAATTTAATCATACAGATACTCAATCAGCTAACAAATAACAGAAATAACATCATCACACATACATCAATCTGCTTCTGTGCAATTTTACTCCTCTTCTTCGGCCTTCGAGACGGTTTCGAACCAGTAAACGCGTAAATATCTTCTTCGATCTCATCCTTCGATAACGAGATCCATAACATCCTCTTCTTCTTCATCTTCCTCTGTTCAGACTCGTTCATCTCCGTAACCACACCGTTACCGTTAACGGCGTCGATTACGTACCTCCTCGGCCGTAGATTCCACGGCTTCACGTCTCCGTTAACAGCCGTTGCCGTTGCCACGTCATCACCGGTTACTTTCACGCTGATTTTGCCTCCGTCACCGTCAACTAACACGGCGTCGTTTTGTTCGTCGTTTTCCGGTTTAAAGTTGTTACGAAACTTACGATTCCACGGCTTGATGTCACCGTTAGCAGGCGTTGCGGTTGCCACGTCAGCATCGATTAGGACGGCATCGTTTTGTTCGTCGGTTTCGGTTTTGAAGTTGTTAGGATTGCGGTGGTTGTTGAGGTCGGAGTTGCGGTGGCGGCGGCGGTGGCAGTGGTTGTTGGTGATTCGTTGGCCCCAGGCTAGGAATGGAAGCGAGAAGTTGTGGAGTGGTTGGTGGTGGTTCTTAGACGGCATGGCGGATGGATGGATGGATTAGTGAAGAACCCTAAACTGGAACGTAGAGAGAGGAATGACGGAGGTGACGGAAGACGCGAAAGGAGTTGGGTGTGGTAAGGTGAGTATACAAAACGCATGACCGACGGGATTATTATTATTTTATTCTTACAGGCTTATTGCTTTTATTAATTATTATTATTCTTTTAATTCTTGGGCATCGTTGTAAACTACAAGAGTAGTCGTGAGTGATTAGTTCATTAAAAACTTGAATTAAATCGAGATGGGCTAATGTCATATCTCTAGGACCATGAGGTATGCGTCGTTTCGCTTATTCGACACGTCTACATCATCGCAGTACATTAGTTTTACTCCATCATTTAACGTTACTCTTTAGCCCATGTTATGATTCATTTCTTTTATTGTCTATCCTCATCCAATTTTATTTATAAAAAAAATTACCGGTGGATGGGAAAACCACCCTTCAAATGAAGGGAAAGACAACCTCGTTTGGGTCACATCATTCCTCAGATGGTTAGGGGCGTTGTGATGTTCAAATGGTGTTACCTGTGACGTGACATGTCATGTAGAACCATTCCCTGATCCCCCATAAACCATACCAGTTAGCCTATTTGGCGGCCCCATCGGGGGGGGGGGGGGTCTCTTGCAACATCGTTAGCTTTTATAGCCCTGACACCATTCCACCAGGATTTTAAAGGGGCTTTAGTTCGTTCTGGCACTTGGGGAACCATGGTCGTGGGGTATCAATTTGTCTGTTTTTTTAACATACATAACCAATTAGATATAGCTACCTCAACTTAATACCACATTTTACATAAAGTTCCACACCACCCCCTTTCTACACTTTTACCAAGCGTACGTGACGTTAAGTGGACTTTAAAAAAAATTAAAAATTCTTCGAGCATGTTTCTCCAACCCACATGCCACAACACATACTCTAAAAAAAGCTTCTTAGTTATATTAATATAACATTAACAAGTTTATTATTGGAATAAGTTTATGTGAAACGAATCTAAACATACTCTTATAAATTAAACAAGTCAAGCTCAAGACTAAACATGTTCAACCATTCATACCCATGGCTACCCTTACTATTTTTTTTGTTTCATTGTCATTATTAAAAATGGGACTATATATTTGTGTCGCAAATACATTTATATTAATTTAAAATGATATTACCAATCGAATCCATAAAGTTTAAAACCCATCTGACAACTGAACTTGAATTAATTTGGTTTTCGGACCTCAACTGAATAACTTTTTTTTTAATATAAATTGAACAACGTTGCTTAATTATGGATTTGGTCGTGCTAAACAAAATTGAGTTAAAGTTGAAATTAAATTAGTTTAATCAACAACACTTAATTAATCATTTTCAAAGTTCGACTTAACTAAATTGAGATTTTTGAATTTGAAACTAAACCAAATACTTAAAAAACCGAACCGAATCGGTTCATTTTAGAAGGTTTTATTTCAGTTCGGTTTCCAATTAATCGGTTTAAAACACTGATAACGAGCATTAGCCGTTAAAGGTCATTTTGACAATTCTCTTTCGGGCTTTCAAGTGAGTTGAAACCTTGAAATCGTGAAGTGAATGACGACATTAACAAACTTTTGGACACGTTTTAGCAGTAATAATTCGTAAGGGGCCTTTTATGCTCACCTATTATTACTCTTTTTCTCATATACCAACACAGTAATAACAATAGTAATAAAAACCCTGGTTCTCCCTCTGTATTCAAAAACCCCAAAACTCAGAGAATAATAATTTTTATTATTATTAATGGACGGAGGAAGGAGACAATCAGCCGGAGGAGCCACTAATCTCTCACTCCAACCTAATTACAGCTGCCGGAAACTCCAGGTATATTATTATTATTAAATCTGCGCAATTGTACATCTGTAATTGCACCATAATCGATTCAATTAGTTATAAAACTTATATATAGAATGTCCTTCTAAGCACACTGATAACTTATAGCATGCGCGGATGAGATTTAACCGGTTTAAATTGGATTATTTAAGCTGTGTGAAATTGTTCAGTGAGTTAGGGTTTTTAGTCTGTAAGCAATCTCGCGTCTAGTGGTGCAAACGATCTTACCCGAGCTACTCTCCAGCTACTTGAGAACGGATCGATAATGCTTGACGAGGCTAGTTTTATCGAGCTCGAGCCTTGTATGGGAAGATAGTTTAGGGATTTAGGCTAGTCGACTTTAACGAGGCTTGTGTATCTTCTAGTCTTAACTCTTTTAGACTTCTATGTGTTCATTTCACACTACAGAGTCGAGTTCGAGCTGGATTTAGGCTCGTTTAAGGTACTGCACAGTGCACACTGAGCTTGAGCCCAGGTTAGGCTTGTTTAAGGTTTTTCTCAGAATAGATACAAATGTATATAAATTAATTAATAGTAAACAAGACAAGCCCTATCCGAGCTTGATCCTGAAAAAAACAACTCACGAGCTGAGCCTGGCTTTTAGAAAATAGCTTGAAACGAGCCGAGATTTGGCTCATTTAAGGTACTGCATATAGCTCGAGCCGAGGTTAGGCTCGTTTAAGGTTTTTCTCAAAATTTATAAAAATGTATGTAAATTAATTAATAGTAAACGAGCCGATCCTGAGCCGAGCGCGAGCATGAAAAAGCGACTCATGAGTCGGGTTCGGATTTTAGAAAAATAGCTTGGAACGAGTCAAGCCCGAGCTCTCAGAAAGCTGAGCTTGAGCATGGTTGTTATAATTAATACTGTGTTTGTCAATCTTTTGGAATTTGAGTTGTCTTTAAGTGTTAAACTGGATGAAGATATGCTATTTTTAGTTAATTTTTTTTATAGCAATGTACATGTTGGTTTTGGAAGTTTATGGTGCCAGTGCCTTTGATTTCAGGAAGCATTGGAGCACTTAGCATCAATTGATCTGATAGATCTGTGTAATGAAGCTAAAGTTGAGCATTGCAGGGCTACAAGGGATTTAAGAAGCTGTGGATGTAGTGTTCAAAGTGTGTTGAATTCGTGTGGTCACGCTTCTTTATGTGAAGAATGTAGTCAGCGATGTGATGTTTGCCCGATTTGCAGAGTTAGCATACCGAAAACTGGGAACAGACTCTCACTTCGCCTGTATTATGAGTGCATTGAAGCTGGTCTTATTTCAAAGAGATATGATGACAGGGTTCAAGAAAAAGATGGGGAGAAACAAATAACAGCTGACGTTGAAAGGCTGTATTTGCTTTTTGATGTTGCGATGGAGAACAATTTGTTATCCCTGATCTGCCATTGTATCCTTTTCACCAAATAGATAACTTTTTGGTTGTAAAATTTGGCGTGGCCTAGTTAAGTATTCTTTTTTTCTTAACAGTTTGTCAATAGATATTACAGATGTTTGTATGGATGAAAGTGCTGTTTCTAGTGACCCGGTTGTAGCTTTGTTGCTGGATGAAGTGGTTGTCAAAGACTGGTGCAAGAGAACATTCAAAAATATTATTGCTGAGATCCAGCCTATTTGTATCCTTCAATATATTTTTAATATATTTAGCGCATGTTGTTTAGTTAATGATAATTTTCTTTGACTTCTTTAAAAGATAATCTTAATGTAAAGGAAATGAAGGAAAGGTCAAATGTGCTTCTCAAGTTTACAGCAAGGCTAGGTTGCATATTAACTGTTCTTGAAGTGTTGGAATCATCTTTTAAGGGCTCCCTTTCGGCACAACTTCATGATATTAACCACCTACAGGAGACCATACTAAAGACAAAGCAGGTTTGTTCTTATTAAATTTTTTAAAACCAGCATTTCTTTTAGTTTGCTTGATAATGGACTTTGCTTGATGATGCACTCGACCCATCATTTCATATTCTTTTTCTCACTCGAATCCCAGCATATGGAGATGATGATATGGTATACAAGGCATCAATATCTTGAAGACCTAAGTCGGCATGATAGTTTTTCATCATGGTGTTCTGATGTTCGTGAGAGAATATCAATGGCCGTCAAACGTGCATGGCCGGCCCCAATTGGAACTTCAACTCCAGATGGCGAAATTCTGTTCATTCTAGATGCTTTATCAAATCTTGACAAACAAGAGGACACGCCAGATAGAGATTATGAACTAGAGACTGCTTCTTTGCAGAAAGATAAAGGTTTATTACTTTCTAGAGCCAAACTTGAAGGGCTTGTAGGAAGCTATCCTTTTCAAACCCTGAGGTCGGCTATTGACATTCTTTTTCTATACGGAAGCTCAGATCTGGTGTTAGCAAAACAAGCAATCGTATCCTTTTTTTATTTATTATACAATTTACATTATTCTGCTCATTTTATCTTGTTTTTAACAAAACAAGGATTTAAAATGTGCCCCCCTTAACTTAAAGCAGTTCTTGTATTACCTGTTTGACCGACTATGGAAAATACCTGATGATAAGTGGAGATTCAGTGTAGATGACTTTTCTGCTACGTTTAATATAGCCCGGCATTCGATATTGGAATCGTTTACTTTCTATCTCCTTGACGATCACAGTGACGAGGCCTTGCAGGTGATTTTCTTCTCCTTCACCTTTATAGTTTTCATCGTTTTAGTTTCTTTGTGAAGCTGTAGTTTATTCATTGCCAAATATGAGGTAACTTATTATATGTTTCTAATAGATTACCATGTAAGTTACACAGAGATCTCTGATTTATTTCACTAAAGCTTAATATATGCTTGCTGCTTAGTGAGAAGGAATCTTTTTGGTCATTGAAATAGTTGTTAAAGCTCATAGCTATTATAAATGTATAGATATGTTACATGCCAATTTGAAACTACTACTTTTTGTTTTTCTTTAGAGAAACAAAGTTTTAGACTTTTTTAATAGTGGTTGGTCATTGAGATAATGTTTGGTCTACGATAAATGTATAGATATGTTTCATGCTAATTTGAAACTACTATTTTCTGTTTTTAGAGAAACAAAGCTTGAGACTTTATTAATGGTGTTTACTGATACCATTGTGTCTTTCTCCACTATCCTAAACCAGTTAATACAGTTCAGTTTTGAATGCCGACTAATGTTGCCATTTAAAAATATAGTCTTTCTACTAAGTAAAAGTGTAAAACTAAAACATATTTTTTCATTATTAGTGGGACATATTGTGCAAAAAGGTAACCAAGTTTGGTCTGCATTCTGTTTTGGGTAACCAAACTTTACTTTCATTCACCAAAATGCTCGAACATTCAAGATTCTGACCTGTTTACATAGTCAATATGATGATGTGGTCGCTGGCGTGTCGATAAGTTTGACCATGCTGCTATGTTATATTGACGCCTCGGTTTTTTTTATGGTTTAACTTTTACATTCTAATTCTTCACTGGTGTCATTTCATAGGAAGCTTGTTGTCTTCTCCCGGAGATCGCAGGCCCCACAACACACCCGAAAGTCGCACAAACTCTATTAGAAAGACAAAATCCTGATACAGCTCTTATGGTATTAAGGTGGTCAGGAAGTGATAGTGGGCCTGAGCTGGTCTCACTTAATGAGGCTGTAACTGCTGTTAGGGTCAGAGTAGAGTGTGGACTTCTGATTGAAGCGTTTATGTATCAAAGATCAATTTGCACCAAAGTTAAGAAAGCAAAAGCAACACATGAGCTGTCTGATGCTGTTAACGGATTAAATAATGATTCTGAAGGCGAGGTGAATTGGTTGGAGATACTTGTATCGGAAATTTGTCTTCTTTGTATGCGAAGGAAGTTAGTTGACCGAATTATTGGATTACCATGGAATGTAGATGAAGAAAAACATTTACATAAGTGTCTTTTGGATTATGCTTTGGAAGAGCCTTTTACAAATGGAAGTCTCCTGGTCGTGTTTTATTTACAGGTATCATTTTTGTTTTGTCTCTTTCAAGCCTATGTATAACACCATTTTGTTGCTGACATGGACTCTGAAATATTTGCACACTGTATAGTGTATACGGGTGTGCATGGGTCAGTTTTTGCTCAAACTGAACAAAAATCGTAAATTTGGTTTTTTGGCTTTCTGAAAACTGTCTGATTTCGGTTTTCAGTTTTACAATGGGTTTGGTTTTGGTTTTCCCATTTGTTTTTTTCTTGTTATTACACATTTGGATCTAAAATTTTTGGGCTACACCATTTATTAATTTTTTTTTATAATATTACTTAAAATCAGTTTTTTAGGTTTTGGGCTCAAACTGTACCGGAAACCAAAAATTCGGTTTTTTGGCTTTTGAAAACTGTTCGCCTTCGTTTTTTTTCCAGGTTTCACAATGATTTTGGTTTTCATGATGGGTTCAGTTTGGTTTTGGTTTACCATTTGGGCTTAATTTTGGGGAAAATTGACCCAAGGTTTGGTTTGGTTTTGTTTTGGTTTTTCCGGTTCTACCGAAATTTTGGGAAAAAGTGGCCTAAAATAATGAATTTGGGTCTACATTGTTTTGTTAATTAATAGTTATTTGATTAGTATACATTTGGACCTAATAATTTTGAGCCACGTTATTTGTTAGCAAAACCGAAACCAAACCGAATAATCGGTTTTTAAGAAAACATAAAACCAAATTGTAGGTTTTTATTTGGGTTCAATTATTTCAGTTTCGTGCCCCTCTAACGTCTTGCTAACATATAATTTCTGTTTTAGCGTTATCGATATGTGGAAGCATATCAAGTTGATCAGAAGCTTCAAAGCCTTGAGGAGAACTTCATTTCTAACAAAATTGTTGATGACGATGTAATAAACAGAATGCGTGCTACACAGCATTGGAGAGCAGGATTAGTTGTAAGTTAATTTCTGTATCTATTATTAAATAAGTTTTACCTACAAATGCATGGTTAACTTTTGAATTTTTGTAGAACAAAGGCATACAATTACTACCAGAAGTTGAACAAGAAAAGGTGAAAAGTGGACAAATGACTGAATTATCCCCCACAAAGATCGACATCAGTGTTTCAAACCCTAACCCTGATCTTATTGATTCTAGCAACTTAGCCCCTTCTTATGTTAACTCTTCTGTTATTCTTCAAATGGATGTTGAAAACCCGTCACCGCCCAAATCAAACTTTGGTGGTTTAACAAATTACAGTACTCCGGTTTCACATGTGAACAAATTTGGTGATGCGGGAAGAGGAATGAACATGCTCAAATCCATCAGTAAAAACTTTAAATTTGACGATATTATTACATCATCTACTACACCATTAAAAGAATTTAACCGAGGCTCTTCAAAGGTTCAGAAGAATAAGTCTCTTCAAGTTGACCATAACGAGTTCTCAAACAGATCGAGTAGATTCGGAAGAGATGCTGAAGTGGAGGCTTCAGCTGATCTTATGGATATGACGTGGAGGTATAATCTTCTTATTTTTCTCGATAACTGTCATGATGATTTTTTAATCGACAAAAATGTAATCATTGATTTATCTGTTCTCTCAGCAACAAAGATGAAAGGCTTCCTGTGCGCACAAATATGAACGGTGGGCCCAGATGGAGGTCAGATGATGCAAGTGATAATGAAGATCAGCCGAGCGCCGATACACTGACAGGTGGTGCTTCTTTTAACTCGCCCTCGACAGGATTAAGAAGAAGCCGGCGCCTTAGAAATAGAAAATGAACTGTTTAAAGATTTTGCAGACTTAAAAATCGTCTTTTACTACACGCTCAATGATCCTGTTCACCGATTGATAATGTGTGGTTTCGGCTGGCCTTTTTTGCTGGCATAATTTTGTATCTTATGGTTTAAAGATGATATATCCTATGAGTACAATTTGTGTTTATTTGGTAAGCTGAGACATAAAAAGTCAAATTTTAACTTTTTGTTGTTAATTTGAGTTTCACATCTTGAAAGTTATAATTCAAATGGTTTATTTAGAGCTTTTATTTGGGTGTCTTTTGAGTTTTAGTGCAATTGCTTTTCCAAATAATCTGTTTGTTTTAAGTTTTAGTGGGATAATATGTTATATATATGTTGAACATGATTGTATGATATTGATACTGTTGTTATTGAGCATCTCATCCAATGTTATGAAGAACTGATACATGAAACAGCGGTTCACAGGTTTAACCAGTCACCTGGGCTCGGTCTTAAATGTTGGTCAGTCGGTAAAGGGAGGAAAAGGCGGCCCGGGGGTTGACGGTTTGTGATGGCCCCGTTCGCTAGTTCGTATTGACAAAACTGATCTCTTATTGTTTATAAACATTTTGCATGATTTCTTTTATAAGAATAAGTTGAAAACTTGAGCATAAAGTTTGTCTATTTTTATATGGCTTTACATACATTGATGAGCATGAGTTCACATTAGTAATCCTTATTTATGTTTAAATTTATTTGATAAATAAATAATATTTAAAGAAACATAAGCTTAAAGAGAAATGTTGATGATGTCAATCATCACCGATTCACCGGTCTAAGTGGTTTGGGTGAAACATTGGCTTCATCTGAAAAGGGAGAAGTCTTGGGTTCAACAGTTCAAGTCCCACTTGTGATAAATAAGGGTTCTGTTAGCCATGAAGTTTTTTCACATATGATGGGTTTTCTTCTGAAGATGGTCTTCAATACAGTCAATACTTGAAGAATGAAAATGATCGGATAGACCAATGACCCGTTAGTGATGTAAATGGTGGTTAAAAAGAAAAAGAAATGTTGGTTATTATGATTTTGGGGATTGGGTGCTTGAGTCAACATTCGAGATATTTTGCTTTTAACAACCCACTATACAATTATACAATCAATAGAAGAAAACAATAATAATTAATAAAATTAAACAACTTCTCTAGGACATATGGAGGAATCTTTTAAAGCTTTCTTGGATATCGTTATTCTTTTTATTATCCTAATTACATAGAGCCACCAATTATTGTTTTGATTTTTTTATTATACACATAATCTTGGTACTCTATATGTAGAAAACATGATCTTTTAATTTAATCTTTATATCTACCAAGTTTCATAATCACTATTAAAGTTATGAATGATTGTATATAAAGAGTAAAATCAAGTGCGTGTGTGTATATATATATAATAAGTAAAATTTAACCCAAATAAAAATAATACAGTGTCCTTTATCTTGATCTGCAAAATAATAAAGGGATAAATAATGTGCATCCCTAGCGTATATGTGTGTGAAACATAAAAATGAGAAGCAAAGGATAAGGTAAAGATATATGTTCTTTTTTGACGTTTGATATTAAAAAACTGAAAAAGGAAGCCAAGTGTCGAAATAAAATTGGATAAAGTTTTATGATAAGATAGTAAATGATAAGATGTCATGTGTTTATGTCAAACAAATAGATCCCAACTACCACGGTTTCCCATAAATAAAATTTCCACCAATTATTGGTATTTTAACTTTAGCTAAATAATTATAAGTACAGTAATAATAAACCCATTAGTATAAATTCACCCTATGGGAGATCACTTGTTGATGTACTTCAAAACCGATTAAGAAAGTGATACACATAATTATAGTAGAGACTTTACGGTGTGTTTGGCTGGCGGAGAATAACAAGTTATTCAACAACACTAACACCCGACTGGTAAATATTGTGAAGAGAATGAAGCAACTATGTTTTTACAGATAATAAACGTGCGAAATGCTTAATATATAGTAGAATATTTGGCGTTGTAGTGTTTTGTATTTCAATGTTTTTTTAATAATGAACTTCTTTTTAATCGTTGTTATCTATAGGACTTGAATTCAACATCTCCCCTTCTTAAATCCAAGTGTTTAAAGATTTTACCTTTATCAATAGATCACCACCCCATTTTTTTTTTTTTTTGAATGTTTAAGCTTGTCTCCTACTATTTACAATAAACCGCCATTGCCAGGGATCGAACCCTGGACCTCAGAGGTATCTCCAGAATGTTTGAATGGACTCCTTAGTGACATGTTTTATGCTATTTTTCTAGCATCTTCCTACTACTTGGTTTTTAATAAATACGTTTATAAAATACAAATGGAAATAGAATGCATCACTATTTAAAAGCTAGTAAAATTTAAATAATAGTATAATTTATAAATTGTGTTAACTAATTAAACGTATTTAAACATACTATAATCTTACTTTTAAAACTACACTTTACACAGAAGAAACTCTATCACACACTTATTCACACACCTTGACATACACACAAAAAATCTTTGATGTATAACTTTTAACTGAGTTACGATGGAGTGTATAGACCGCAAATGCCATGTAGTCGTCACATCATATTTTTCTCCAACTTTTAAAAATTACACTGTATAACCAAAAACTTCCCAAACTGCATGACGTGTGTAATGGGAAGTTCACCAAATCTTGAAACCATTCAGGAATAACCCCAAATCTTTCTCGGTCCCAAACTAGAGGACGCCCCGATTAAGCCTCATAAAAATACAAAAACCATATATTAAGTTCATATATATAAAGCATTTATTTTGTGCTATTGACTTTTATGTTTTATGTAAGCAACGGATAAAACGTGGTGCTCCTGCAATTTGATGTATCCAT
Organism: Bidens hawaiensis; assembly: GCF_021521415.1. Lineage (NCBI taxonomy): Eukaryota > Viridiplantae > Streptophyta > Magnoliopsida > Asterales > Asteraceae > Bidens > Bidens hawaiensis. The sequence goes on along the minus strand of NW_027505944.1, from coordinate 16,287 downwards.
TAATTTTGTTATCTGAATATCTTGTTGGCAGTGACATTTGGACATTTATTGCTCACCTTTTGAAAAAACGAAAAAGAAAAGTGTAATCCATATATATTTTTTTTCTAACAATCAAAGCAAAGTATATGTTTTTTCTAAGGATTTTGATGATAAAGTGGCGTTTTCTCTAACCAAGTAATTATACGTGTTTAAATCATGTGAAATGCATGTGTGACGATTTTCAGGGTATAATATATTTAGAGTAAATAGTGTGTTGTTTGATAAACAAAACAACTGCCAACGAGTAAAATAAACACAATAATGCTACTCATATTTTTATTCTTTTTACGAAAGTTAAGTTACAATGAGATGAATGATTCATGAACTACCTTTTAATCACCTAGACATCTTAATGATGGAAACAAATATGTAAAATAAACTGAAAGAAAAATGATGGATGAATCGCGACGTGTATAAATAAAAATAAGAAAACACATGAAAGATGATATCTAGGGGATAATGAATGATTAATTTGGTGTCATAAAACATGCATGCATACGTTCTTGGAGTCTTGGATATAAATTTAGGTACCTAATCTTAACTAGTATGTACCAATCTTTCAAACAAATAGTTATATTTTTATTCTATCCTAACTCACATTTGAACTATCTTGATTGTGACAACTTCATTTATAGGGATTAATCACTACTCATTTCTCACATAGAAACAAGATCAATAAACATACAGGCATGTCTTAATCTATCATGCCTTGTAATGAAACCAATTTGACCACTAAACTTACTAACGGGCTATGCTCATTTTAGTGAAGCCAACTAATAATGTCAACTTTAGAAACATAACCCGCATAGCCAACTAATGTCAAATTTAGAAACATAGCATATCCACCGTCAACAAATTAGTGCTAGATTTTACGTTTGTACTATAATAATCATAGAATGAATCTTGACAGCTGAATATAGAATTTAATGTATCTTTTATCATTTTTGTCACTCCTTCACGGAAAATACATCCTCATCTTATATTAAACATCATATAACTACGAACAAACCCCATGCATGATTCTTTTACATGCGTGAGGTCCAAGAGGGTATCCTGGTATCAGGTCGACTTAGGCATGATGTACACATTCTTATACTGCATTTATGCAAGAGGTTCTTTCCACTACTTGCACTAGATGTCAACATGATCCTAGTTATGGTTGAGCAAAAACCCGAATTATAACTGAAAATCGTACCGTTAACCAATAATATTAGCTCAAATTAACCATAACAAAAAAAAACGACGATTATGCTTCATTGAGTCTGATTAACTGACTATTCAGTTATGGTTACAATACCCGACTTTTCCAAGACCGAACTAAACCTTGTATGTTTATGTTTTTCCAAATTTTATCACTCTCTTCCCATGTTTTATATCTCCATACTCCAACTTCGAACATTTAAATTTATGCTGCAACTATTTATGGCATAGTCTTGAACACCATAACCAAACTTGGAAACTGACATACTTCAACTTCAAAACTTCATAATCGAGCTCGAAACAACGTAACCGAGCCATTTTCAGTTGAAATAAAGAAAAACAACATAGGACAATTAACCAAACTTAACCGAAACCAAACCACAACCGACAATTAACCAACCAATCAGTTATGATCATGTTTATGTTTAACCCCTCATAACCAAACCGAACCAACTTTGCACACTTCTAATCCAACTATCAAAGTTGACACAACATACAAGGACTCCATATGCCAATCACTAGAACCACAAGGACACAACAAAACCTAACACTTGTGGTTCATAGTATTTACTCATCATTTATGTCCCAAATGGATCATGTTAGCTAGCCATCTCTCTTTGGCTTATATTATTCTCCTTATTACTTTTCATCAAACTCTTCATTCAATCCAAATCCAATTCCAATTTTATCAAACACCCACCAAAATCAATCAAAACCCAAATCCCAAATCAATCAAACACACCAAAAGCACAAATCTTTACACCCAATTCATCAATTTACAATAAACCCAGTAATTATTATTATGACGCGAAGATGTTCTCATTGCAGTAATAACGGACACAATTCAAGAACTTGTCCGAATCGAGGTGTGAAGCTATTTGGGGTCCGGATAACTGATGGGTCGATCCGAAAGAGTGCCAGTATGGTAACTTGAGTCACTATTCCGGATCCGGTAGCGGTAATTTGTTAAATGGGTTTTCCGGTGGTGGTGGTGATCTTGATTCGCCGGGTGATACGCCGGATCATAACGCCGCCGGTGACGGGTACGGGTCGGAGGATTTTGTTGCCGGGTCGTCTTCTGGACGTGAGAGGAAAAAAGGTTGTAACTTTGGTTATATCGATTATTATTATTATTATTATTATTATTATTATTATTATTATTATTATTATTATTATTATTATTATTATTATTATTATTATTATTATTATGCAAAAGTTTGGAGTGATCATTTTGATCAGGGGTGTGAATGGTTTGTTTCGGTTATCAGCCATAACCGAATCGAAAACCGAAGTCACTGGTTAATCTATCTTATTAACTAACTGGTTTTAGGTTTATCTGTTCGGATTATTAGGTTAGTTTGTCGGTTTTTGGTACAATTTTTTCGGTATAATTATCGGTTTTCGATTCTGGTGGTTATTGTTGGTTAATAACCAAAACCAAATTAGGGGTAAAATTTTTGCTTGAAAGTATATGAAATGAAGGTAAATATATGAAATACATGAAATGGAGGTATAAAATCTACATGTATATGAAAATATGAATGTTCGGTTCGGTTTATTCGGTTAGTTTGTCGTTTTTTGGGTCGGTTTATTCAGTTAGTTTATCGGTTTTTGGTTAAGGTTTGGTTTGTTGCCTACCGCTAATTTTGATCCAAATTTTGTGTTTTGATAATTTTTAAAAAAATGAGTGTTGATTAATTATATTTGAACTAGACTACTAGAGTGATCTAATTGGTGTCTTGTCCACAAGAATGTGTATTGATGATTAAATCATTGGTAAGCATTGTTCTAATAGCACTAATAAAGGCTATAATTATGAACTTGTATATGGTTACAATAAAGTTTGATGTTTAATCATTTAAAGTTATGCACACATTTGTGGCACATTTGTTTATTGCAATTATATGTTTTTCTTTTTTTTGATCTTGATTCCAGTAAACATTTAAAATGCAATTGATGACAATAATGAGTATGACTAATGCTTTTGATGATGAATTAATATAAAGATGTGTTATATTGTTTTTGTTTGCAGGTGTTCCATGGACAGAGGAAGAGCATAGGATGTTTTTATTAGGTTTACAAAAGCTTGGGAAAGGCGATTGGCGCGGGATTGCTAGAAACTATGTGATTACAAGAACACCAACTCAAGTTGCAAGTCACGCGCAAAAGTATTTCATAAGGCAAAGCAATATTTCTAGACGAAAAAGACGGTCCAGTCTTTTTGATATTGTAGCTGATGATGTAAGTATCATTCGTTTGACGGGTTGGGCTAGCGGGTCAAAATGAGCCGTAGGATTTGCTTATGATTTTGAGAATTTAAATACATCAAGATTTAAATTAATATATTTTAATCTTTTTTGTTTATTGAATTTATGTAGTCTCCAGACACTAATATGATGCCTCCTCATGGCGAGACCCGTCACAACCCCAGATTCAATCTGTAAACAACCCGCTAACCATACCGACACTCGAAGAGGAAGAAGATGAAGGTGAGTCAATGGATTCTGCAAACTCAAACACGGTTGACTTTTCTGTTGACCCGACTCCCGCACCTGCAAATTTTGAGGGTCCACAATGCATGTACCCGGTTATGTTTCCCGCGTACATGTCTCCACTCGTACCAGTCGCAATCCCCTACTGGCCCGGGCCAGGGTCTGTCCAAGACCAACCCACATCGGTCAAAACCGAGTCTCACGAAGTTCTTAAACCAACCGCGGTTCATTCAAAGAGCCCGATCAATGTGGATGATCTTGTTGGCATGTCAAAGTTGACTTTAGGAGAGTCAATCGGTGACGGTGCACCGGCTTCATTGAAACTGGTTGGAGGGCTGGCCCGACAATCTGCATTCCATGCGAGTAATCCGAGCTCACAAAGTTCTAATATTGATTCGAACCATAATCCTATTCATGCTGTTTAGATGGTAAACAAGGTTTTAAGTTTGTTTTGTTTAATATTATGTTATAGGATTTAGCTATGTTTGTAATGTTTTATCAGATCAGAAAATACTATGTATACAATGATGTTAACTTTCTGCCTGTTTTGTGGGTTATTTTTTAATGTTAGTAAATAGTAAATAAAGTAAGTTGTGATATATTAATTAGTACAGTTTTCATCTACTTGATTTAGTATTAAGGTTAAAACATGTGTGAACGAAATCTAAATTGCGAATCTAGTTGTTAAAAAGGTCTCAAATTGTGATTTCGTTTTAGGCTTTCAAAAAGATTTAGACGTGAACACACTACTGATTATAAATATAAAACAGAAGTTATCTTTAGGTGAGACAACGAGCGAGTTATCTTTAGCTTGAACACAGGCGTAAAAAATTATAGGGACTCCAATGTGAATGCTCTGACCGAGTAGTAAATGAGTTACTAACCAAAAAGACAGTCATACTTGAAGAGTTGAAGTACAAGCAATCTCTAGATCTGCTAAAAGCATTAGCCATAGCCACAGGTAAGCCGAAAAAAGACTACTGATAGCTGGCTTATTTAATTAGCATCTAACTGATGTGATTAATGCTTGACTTTAAATATATTGCTATGACATATATTTATCTCGAATGCATCTGTCTTAAAATATAGGTTTTTATAGTGTCGAAATTAGAGTTTTATGCGTATTTTTGTTATTATGCTATAACTGTATGACATCGGTAACAACTTTTTTAAAATATCAACATATCATTTATACCTGATTTAGAACGAAAAATCTAACTCTAATCCTAAATTAGTACACCTTTTTTCACAGTGGACATGAACCCTTACCCGATAAGCCTTATATATGTGTTTTGGTTTGTTTTATTTATTGAGTTCATAATTCTGAATCTTTTGTAACATTCTGATAACATGTAAAAATATGGAAATAGTTTTGCCCTAAATTTAAACTTTCATGGACATTTTTTAAAGCTAAAATTACAATATAATGATTACAAATGCTTTCACTTTTCAAATACAAGTATACAACAGCTGCTTTAGATTCTTGTAGTTGTTATCTATTGATCTTATAAGGCCTTCAGTCATACACTTTATTGTACACAATATCCTTGAGCAATGTATAATATAACTTTTATGTGCTACAAACATATGGTCATTGGCTTATTCAACATGCATCAAAAGCAAGTTTATTATTAATAACACTAAACAAGCAATCCCGAGATAACCGATGATCTGTAAGCTTCAAATGCTAGATTTGAGATCTTCAGAGTATACGACCGATTTCCAAGCTGGATTTCGGGCTAGAAATGTGTCCTGAATATATACAAAACACCAAAAACCAAACAATAATCAATCAAAGAGAACAATTTGTCAATTAACAGTTGGTTCATCTTAATCTTTATCTGTGATTGTTATCCATAAATGGCAAATTCAAGAATCTGCCTTCAACAGTTAAAAATTTAAAATCCAGATTTTAATTAAAATTGCGCCTTATTAATTACGAATTTCACATGTGACAAACCCAGAAATTAAAAATTCTAATGAATTTTAGTGAAGCAACCATCGTTGAATTTCACAGTTCGAGCCAAGGGCATCCACCCCTTGGACCACGCCTTCAACGGCGTTGCCCAGGGCCCGCCAAGGGGCATTGCCTCCTAAGAATCAATGAAGTTCTAATACAGTGTATCATAATAAGCTCAATTAGGGACGCAAACGAGCCGAGCCCGAGCTCAACTAGGCTCGAGCTCGGCTCGTTTAACTTACACAGAGCTCGAGCTCGTGAATGGATTTTGAAGCTCGAGCTCGGCTAGTTTACTATTTATCAATTATTTTTTTATATAAATATAATTATTTTATATATTTTTTCCTATTATAATTTTATGTATAAACAAATATATATTATTTAGTTATTTTTATTTATTTTTTCATAACATTATATTTATTAAATAATAATTTTTTAATATATATTTAAAAAAAATTATATAAATGGCAGGCTCGTTTAGGCTTGCGAGCCGGCTCTAGCTCGATAAGTAAAGCTCGAGCTCGGGCTCATTTATTAAACAAGCTTACTTTTAGGCTTGATCTCGGGCTCGATAAAGCTCGGCTCGAACGAGCTTTTTAACAAGCCGATCTCGAGTAGCTCACGAGCAGCTCAACTCATTTGCACCCCTAAGCTCAATCAATCCACACCTCCTTACATTCACATTGGCCAACAAGTCAATCCAATTACACTAAAATATTTAACAATAATCTTAACAAATCACTTACGGGTGCATACGAGCCAAGCCGCTCGCCAACTTCTCAAACTTGGGTTGATAAAAAGCTCAAAATGAGCCAAGCGTTTTCAGGCTCAAGGCTCAAGGCTCAAGCCAAGACTGAGCCTCAAATTAAGCCCGTTTAATAATCGAGCTCGGGCCTTGTATGGGAAGCTCGTCAAGCCTTATCGAGCTTTGTGTAATTTTAATTTTTACCACTTTTGGACTTCTATGCATTATTTTCACACAAACGAGCTCGAGCCGAGCTTAGGATCGTCTAAGTTTTTTCTCAAAATATATAAAAATAACTTTAAAAAAATGTACATAAATTAATGAATAAACAAGCCACGCCCAATCCAAGCTTGAGCTTTAGAAAAAGAGCTCGAAACGCTATCATAAATTTAAACGAGCCGAGGTGGAACTTAGTCGAGCTCAGGGGCAGCTAGGCTCATTTGCAACTCGAGACCTTCAAAAGGTTTAACTATACTAACGAAGATCATTTGATCGTAGCAATCGAAGAATGTAATTTGACACACAGGCAAAATAATTTCATGATAAAAACCCTAAATTTCGATTTAAAAAAATGAATAAACCAGAGCTTACGGAGATGTAAGAGCAAGTGGGTATAACAAACAACGCATTAGCCTGAGCGTGATTAAAGGCGGCAACAGCGAGATGTGAAGCTAACCCAAGACCTCTTTTGCTTGATGGAACGAAAGTGTGAGTTATATCCATCACTTTATTATTATTATTATTACTATTAATTAATTCGTACTCTAAGTATGCTTTCTTGTCTTCTGTTTCAAACCTTTTCTGTTTCTCGTTCCATATTATCTTTGTCGCCGCCGCCGCCGTTGCTCCGCCGCTGCTGGCCGTCGCCATTTCTTTCTCTCCCTCTGTTTGTTGTGGTGTAGACGCAAGGAAAAAATATATTTTGATTTTATGTTACCTTTTAAAACAAAAGTCCTTTTAGTTATCTACTAATTATATAGAAATATAAATATTACATCAACATAGCAGATTATATAGAAACATAGATATTACATCAACATAGCAGGTAGACTTTATATATTTTGAACAAAAGTCCTTTTAGTTATCTACTAACCCTATATATTTTGAACTTCAAACTACTAAAGAGATCGTGCCAAGCTTTGGCTTATTTAAGGTACTGTACGAGCTTAAGCAAGCTAATGGTTTTTATCAGTATATATAAAAATTATTTAAAACATATATAAATTACTTGGTAAATAATAAACGAGTTGAGCTCGAGCTTTGAAAAAAAGCTCACGAGCCGAGCTTGAGCCTTCGAAGAATAAACCGAAACAAGCTGGGCTTGAGCTTTCGTAAGTTAAAACAAGCTAAGCTCGGGCTTAGTCGACCTCTGTTTTGGCTCGTCTCGTTTACACCCGAACTCAGAATATTTAAGTTTCAAAAAAAAATTGTATATATACAGTTTGTAACTTTTATAGGTTGCACATGCTGCTTCTTATGTTTCAAAGTTCTTTAATTCCATCCTCTTTTATTTCAATGCTAGCCCATAATTAACATGGGTAATTCATGCCTCAAAAATTCCAAATGCTGGTTTATAAGGTTCCTGAAAGGCTGAAACCTACTATTAAATGGTAGTTGACCTAATTTGACATATGATTTATTCACCTTCAATTCAGTTTTTCAAGTCTTCAACAACCATACTTATTTCTTCAAGCATAATATCATAAGATAAGCCAAAAATTTGTAACTCCAAAGAATTATCGTCATTCACTAGCTCTGAACTATCACGTAACCTTATGTCGTGTGGGCAAACTTGATAATTTGCCTAGAAGCACGAGTCGTTGTTGAAGACCCCACAACAACATTACTTTGTTGTCCATATTTAGCGCCATTCGGACCGCTGCAACATGTTGAACACGTTTTTTCTACTATTGTTAAGGCTGGTTATAACCAATTAACTATCCTTTAGACTATGAACATGAACATTACCAGCCACAACCAACTGTTGCTTTAAAAGAAACATTTATTCATTTTATGATTTTATCCACGACTTGGAAACCATCATCAATCCTCAATCAATTCCCAACCGGTATCTATCCACTTATATTGTTTTCCACAATGAAGAAATCCAACACCGAATTACGTATGTTAACGAAAGTCACGAGTCAAAATGGATTAAAAAAAGCCACACCATGTTTAGAAGTTCCTCGGGCATCATTATCAAAAGCCAAATAAGTAACTGCTTAGTTATATGGTAATTTTCAACCTTTTATTTTTTTCGTACTTTACATATAATATACAAATATTATATGTAAAGTACGAAATTTAAGTCAAAATTCTTAAAATTCTTACAAAAATTTAAGTCACTATTATGAATAGACGCCCGCCCTAAACGTTTGGACCAATTAGAATGTATGTAAGAACATCTACAATCCTGTTTTTGTTCATTGTCCAAAAACATATATTTTCTATCAAATGCTATGCCAACGTCCATTATAAAATATTTGACAGTAAACTTGTTGAAAGCTAATCTAATAAAATTTTAATTAGAGCCGCCAAACCATAATTTTAACAAAAAAAAAAACCAAACTTTTAATGATCTCACACGACATAAATAAACTAAATCTCATTCTATAGAAGCCTGCCTACCATGAAATGGGACTACAAAAGAAAGCAAGTAATCCAAGTGTCCATAATATTGATGTTTAACGGTTCGGTTAACGATTTATTAAATTGTTTGATGAAAGAAGCATTCCATGTGTGTTATTTGAAAGAAACATCAACCCACCAATCCATTTTCATGTATGTTTCGGGCTTCTTGCTTCTAGCTAGATGGTTTGTGATATATATTTATTATATTTTTAATATTTGGTCTTTAAAAAAAACCATGATTATTAACTAATACCATTTCTTAAAACCGACCATTATTTAGTTTGTTGATTTCTAATCCAAAAGTATTCTAAATCTTCATTAAATTTCAGTGGAATTGCTATGACTTTAAATAAATCAAATCAAATCAAACATGATTCGTAAATTTATTATGAATTTTGATAGTAAATAATTCATATTATCCTTTACTTGTTTCATTTTTTGAGTTTCTATTATAATAATAATAATAATAGTTACTAGCAAAATAAAAAACGACAACAAGTCTGAACAACGGTAATGGCCGCAAGGGAATCACTAGCAATGGTTAATAAACACAACGTTCAATTTTGTGGATAGACGGGCTTGGGAGTGGGCTTGGGGTTGGGCAATTAGGGTTTGAAGACAAACACTAACATAGCCTCACTCTCTCACCTTTACTTTCTTTCTTTGCGGCGATGAAATAGGGTTTCTTCGAAGTTGTTGATTGAGTTCTGCCCAGTTTAACACTACAGTAGTCACTTTTATGACATTTTGCATTTACTTTGTAACTGATTGTTTTTTTATTATTGTTTTCTCCAGTTTAACACGGGGGAGGTGAATCCGGATGCTGTTTGCCACTTTCTTCGCCTTCCAGACGATTGTCTCCGGAATATCCTTGGTAGACTCACTTTCTCGAATTACGCGACGCTAAAGGAACCTGCACTGCTATCCGATCAGCCATTAAAAATCCTGCGTTTGCCATGTACTATGCTCGACATGGTATTCACGAGCTTTGACATTTCAATCACCATCAAGATGATGAAAGTGGACTTTTAAACATGCTAACAGCGATCAGAGATAATGACAACACCATTGTCAACTTTGCTTTAAACTTCAATGAATACGCTGATGGAATCGAAGGAGACATGTCTATTGACCTCATCATTGTTTCAGAGAGTTTACTAGTGTTTCGGGTGTTTGAGCGCGGTTTCAAAGTGTTTAACCTGTTGATATGGCATCCAGAAACATTTCGTACCCAGTTGTTGACGAGTTGAGAGCCAATGCCACCCTCTTTGGCATGCGATTGACCGCTGATCCGTTATTCCCGTGGCACAACATCCTCGTATTCAACAATACAACCATTTGCTGCAGAATTTCAAGATTGGAGCACTGTAGTTTGGTGTAGCGAGGGATACCTAGTTGCCTTTGATATTGATGAAATCGTAATACAAAATGTTTCTTATAGGTTCCTAAGGCGCATTGGACTTTGTAACCTTAAACACGTGTTGGTTGATGGTACGGCAAAATTTCTTTCTCTCGTGGACAAAGGTCAGGCCCGGCTCCGAGAACGCTTAAAAAATTTTGGGCCAAAGGCGAAAATTTTTTGGGGCCTTAATAAAAAGGGTAGCTTGTTGTGTTAAACAATTTAGTTTTTAAATAAGCCTTAATTTTTTGGGTCTTATAATTTGGTTGTGTTAAAAACTATATTTTTTTTTTTATAAAAATAAGGTTAAAATGTCTCAAGTGAGATTAGAACCCATAACCTTTTGGTTGAAAACCACATCTCTTTGCCACTAGAACAAACTAGTGATTGAGTAATTGTGTTTAAACATTATATATACATACTATATTTGATAAAAATATATATATAATTTTTTTTAAAAAAAAATTCCGGGCCTATAGGAGTGTCGGGCCGGGGTCCGTCGACCACCCGGCCCTCCCTTATAGCCGGCCCTGACAAAGGTCTCCTACCTCGTGAGTTTGCCTATTTTGATAAGCACAAAATCACAGTCTTGGAATGGGTCATTTATTTTACCTTTCATCTTGTCACGCTAGATGGTGTGTATGACAATGTTATCTTTCGATACGACATTGATGATCATTTGTGGACCATCAAGCGAATTCCGAGGCCGTTGGGGAGAAATGGCGCGCGCGGGGCCTTGATTCCAGCAAGGTTTGGGATCACACCTGTGTAAGTAAAGTTGTTTTCAGTTGCTTATTTGTTTATATATTTTGGACTAAATGTTTTTCCTTTACAAATTCTTAATTCAATATTTATAAAATGAAACATCTTTCTTAAAGGTGGGCAATTGAATCGGTTAGTGGAACCGGTTTGAAACCGATTTTATATAAACCGGTCTCACCGTTTCCAAACCGGTTCATGCTTGAACACTCTAAACCGGTCCAAACCCTACGGTTTCAATCGGTTCCAAACCGGTTTATATAACTAAATGCTCGCGTTTATTCTGTATATATACATATGTGGTATTGCATAGTTTTTATAAAAATATTTGTTTTTTGTTCTTATGATCAAATATACATACCTTTATTTAACCAAATAATTATCCATGTGTATAATAGTTAACTCAATATTGAATACAAGTTATGCCCAAGGTTGATGTAGTTTCCAAAAAGCATGTTACAGTGTAATAGTAATAATAATCGTGTTTATTGAACAAATGAACATATATAATATTCATTACATACGAACACTTGTACCGATTTGAAACCGGTATCAAATTTGAGTTTTCGGATTCGGGTGCCGAACCGAATATTTCGATACTAGTACCGGTCTAAAATTTTGAAAAATCCGATGCCAATACCCGCTCTTCCCTACTGGATATTATAATTATTTGTAGGGGCTTATTAATGAAAATGTTGTCATGTTATAAATTAAGTCAATAATCTTAAAAATCAACAATAACATAAATCCGATTTGTGGCTAAATAAACAAGCATAGTTATACTTATTATTTTCCGACACCCGTTTATAACATATTTAGCCATCTATTTTTTACACCCAACCTTGTTACTATTTTGTTACTTGTGTCGGTTGTTAACGCCCGATCTGTAGCCTCAGACGTGATTAAACAATTTTAATATTAAATATGTAAATAATTAAACAGATTTTTCCGCATTTTTACCTTCTCGTGCGATTTTACATGATATCGGTCGGGTTTGACTAGTGTTGACCAATTGACTAGCTTTGACCGATGATCGTAACCAGCAGAAATAAAACATTTTCCACGCCACCACCGGTCTCCGCCAACAACCACGGTTAACAACCTTCACAACAGCAGATCTAGCCGGAAACCACGCTTAAAATCAAGTTTGTGGGGTTGGAACGAAAATAAGAGGTGAATAGGTGATGTTTGTTGGTGTGTGAGCTGTGTTGTTAGCTTACGTGACGGCCGGAGGTCGGCCGCCACGTAACCCACCGGAAAGCAGACGGACTACATAACTTTATGGTTTAGATCGAGGTGATGGCTGGATTCTGGAATGTGTTATGAAAGGAAGTGAATTATAAGGTGGTTTATATATAGCTAGGGTTTTGGCAGCTCAAGTACAAACTCGTTTAAATGCTTATCGTTCTTCTACCGTGTCGTTTATTTTAAAATGTTTGGATTAGTTTATGTGTTGGTGAAAACCAAAATAACTAAAAAGAACACTCTTTTTTTTAAGGAGTGTAATTGGTTTTGAAAATTAGAAGTGTAATAGGTAAATCAAATATATTAAGTTAATAAGTTACAAATTTCTGACTTTTCAAAAACTTTTTATTTTGCCTTCTCCATAAATAAAAAATCCATAAGGCCTTATGGTTTGACAAACACCTTATACACCTTATTAATTTTTTAAAAAGTATAATTTATAAGTTGATGAAAATAAGGAATCCCAAACACCCCCATAATTGACGTTTATGTTCCAAAAATAATTGAGTGCTATGAAATATTTTAGTCGATCTTTAATATTATCACAATAGTAAACCACGTATTCGAACTTGTTGAATTTAGACGTTGTATCTCGTATAATTACCTCAAATAATTTGTTTTTCTTCAATGTAATTGACATGGACGCGGTTTACCGCAAATCAATCTTTTGTTCATAGCTTTAAAGTTTCAACAATATTTGTCATATGCGAAGATATTGGTTACAGGTTGGATATTTGTTGTGGGTTAACTAAAAACACATAACGTCATTGTCATAATGTCATATCACTTTCACATATGCTTTAACTGACTCACCCTCAAGTTAAAAGAGATAAAAAAAGAAAAAGTTTGATTAGTTGATTTGGGGTGGACCCCGTCTCATTGTTCCTTAACGAGCGTTAATGGGTTGACGCACAACTTTAATCTAGTCGCTTTGGTATGTGGTGGTGATGTGGGCTTGGCGCCCACAACGTATTTGGATTATTTGGATATTGGGATTAATTTGACCTTTTCTTGTTAATTAATAATAGGTAAAAGGTACTTTGTGAGCGTTTATGGGTTGACGCGCAACTTTAACCTTGTCGCTTTGGTATTTAGTGGTCATGTGGCTTTGACGCCCCCAACGTATTTGGATATTTGGATTAAGTTGATATTCTCTTGTTAATTAATAATAGGTAAAAAGTACTCCGCACCAGGTAAAAGGCGCTCCACACCCATAACTATTGCACGTAATCACTCGTCGATCCAAAGTCTCTTTATTTTCTTTTCTATATGCTTTATCATGACTCATGGGCAACTTATATTTACATATATAATCCAAAGGTAAAAAGGCTTTTTAGTACCTCCCTTCTGATGATCTTGTTTGGCATATATAGTTCATTCATGTTTCTTATACATATATTGATTTTGTCTCAGATTTTGCTTAGTCAAGATACCTGCAATCTTATATTTTGTTAATTAATGCACATAATTACAGAAAATGAGAGCTCAATGAAAGGAAGACCACGTCAGGCCGTCATGGTAAGCACTCGTTTGCTTGTTAAGTTTTTGAATTGTTTTGTCTTTTGTAAAACTAGTAGTTTACCCGTCCGGTGGACGGGAATATCAACGTAGGAATGCAAAAATGTGAAGACTTCATTAAATCAGTAATATATACTAGTTGCAATCCAATACGTTCTAGGAGGTACGGGTTCACATGAATAGCAAATAGAACTTATTACTTCATATCATATTAATATATAGAGCTGCACAATTTATAATAGAATGGTTTCACAAAAAAGATCAATTCAAAAGCCGTTGTAACCTAGGCCATCTGACTAACCAAAAGTCAAAATTCCAGTCAAGGTCAACCATTTCCGATAAAAAAAATTTGACAAAAATACTCATATTTAATGATTTTTTTGACCCATTTACTAAAATTTTGACCCGTTTACTAAAATTATAATTTTAAACCATTTACTGAAAATGATATTTGTGCCTCATTTACTAAAAATGATGAGCATGACTTGTTTACTATAAACGATGAGTTTGACCCGTTTATTAATTTAGCTCATTCTGACCCGTTTACTAAAAATGGTAACGTGATGGTATGAAAGCTTCTAAAATTACCATATTACCCCCTCTTTCCTTGGTCTTTTCTTGTGAGGAGAGGCCATAATTGTAAATTCAAAAGCTCTTTATTGAAAAAACATATTGTATAAAGGCTGCAACTTGAGTGTCTAAGAAAGAATAAGTCAATAAGCTATTCATATGGCAAAACCATAGCATAAAATTTTCAATAAGAATGAAGAATGCTAATGCAAAGATCTATCAAACAATACAGTATCTCACTTGCATTAGCATGATAGAAGGTATTCCATTTGCAGCTGCAAAATAAAAAAGAATAATAAGTCAATGATAGAAGGTATTCCATTTGCAGCTGCAAAATAAAAAAAGAATAATAAGTCATTGTAGTCACCTATAAAAATATTCATCGCAACGTTAAAAATGATTTCAAGTCACAGTAATCAACAAATAAGTTGAAAACTATATCTGAATACCTTTCTTTAGAAATCATGAAAACTGGGTGTTTAAATCAGCGGATCGAAAAAGATTGTTGAGCAAAGTTGTGCATAGCAATGATAAAGTGGAGACACACATTCTTCTTTGAGTCTTTGACCATATACAGTAGTATAGATAAGTGCACATTGCACACTACTGAGACATCTGTCAATTTATCATCATGTTACAAAGTTACCATTATTGATTTGCCATCAAAGCGGCATGTTTTGATCCAAACCAAAGTGGCTCGATTTGACCCAAACCAATTTGATTTTTCTAAATGGCCCATTTTGACTCGAACCAATTTGGTTTTTTAAGTGGCCTGTCGTGACCCGAACCGATTTGATTCTTTTTAAAGTGGCCCGTTTTCACACGAACTCGTTACACATGAACCCGTTTAACCAAACCAAGTCTAACCCGCACTTGTTTTGACGCGTCACACAACCCAACCCCGACCCGACCCGACCCACCCGTTTTGCCAGACTCATGTTTGTGTTGGTACAACCCCAATTAAACACGCAATAATAATTTGATTTTAGTAATTGAAACAGATTAACGAAAGAAACTTAATTTGCTATTAAACATAATTATTTATCAGAAAAACACAATAAAAACTGAAACACATTAGTTGAAATTAATAAATAATTCATTAGTAAAACAACAAACAAAAAACAAAACAAAAAAACACTGGTTGCAGTGACTAATTTAAAATTATATAATTGAACTAATGATATAAATGTAGCCATAAAATCAAACTTACCTCTGGAGCAAAAGTAGTTTTTAAGTCATCATGTGCTTCATCTTTTGTCCTTGCAGACCCATCAAAGATACATTAAAACTGCAAATAGCAGATTAAGCAATTTTAGAGCCTACACAAAAATATATTATTCCCTTGTATGTAAAATGGGTTATGATTCAATGTAAAGTTGTGAAAACTGCATACCTTAATATTGTTATATATAGGCATGTAAACAAACCGAAAGTTCATTTATGTTCGTTTATTTAATAAACAAACGAACATGAACAAAAACTTTGTGTACGTTTAATTAAACGAACGAACATAAACACATGTTTCGTTCATTCATTTATGTCCATTTATTTATATTCGTTCATGTTTGTTTACATATTAAAAGGAAATAATTAAATACTAAATGGATGACTCATTTTACTTAATGGTTTTATATTTGTTCGTTGTGTTCATTTTATGGGTGTTCATTAATGTGTGTGTTAATTTACATTTGTTCATATATGGTCATTTTTTTCGTTTATCGTGGTTTAG